>NC_067236.1:7690000-7990000 GCF_019924925.1 Ctenopharyngodon idella
AAGCCAATGAGATGCAAAATGTCTATAAAGGACTACAATGCAATAACGAAATTGTTTTGAACGTGTAGTGCTACCATCTATTGGTCATATGAAAGAAGGCCTCAAGCCCAACTGCAATAAATAAATAATAATAAAAAAACAGTTTAACCTTTGCTTTATAATCTGAGGATGTATATTAAAAATATATAATATAATATAATAAAACAAGTAATGAAATAAATGAATTTATTACTGAGCCGATTAGTACACAATTTAGGAATTCTGGTGAATATTCAAAAAAAAAAAAAAAAAAAAATTACTCCAAGGGAACAATGATCTTGTATTAGTAACATATATTACATGAAAGTATCTCTGAACAGACATGGCAAACAAGTGATATGAAAGATGGACACAAAAATACGAAAACAAAAGCAGATTATTTTCAACCATAACATGTAACTCACACACCAGTGAAGCGTAGTCCACAGCAGAGGATGCAGGCAGTAATTCTGTCTGATATGTTGTTTATTGGGATTAGCTATAATTTGCGATTAGCACACAGAACATCTGCATCAAAAATGAATTAGGCCTACAGTAATCCCTTACCACCCATCCACTAAACACCCTGCCCTTCCAGTCCCTCTTCCTTCCTGTTTAATAGGCTACATTTGGGGTTGCATCTACATGCATTATTTTTGCAGATGTTTCATTCTAAATCACTTCATAGATTATTCAACGTTTACAGTTTATCATTTATCATTACATACACACATTAGTTGGAGCGTAAAGCAACTCCGGGGTAAGATTAAGTAGATGCGCTTCCCCTTTAAAAACACATTTAAATAGACTTCCATGAAACAGTTTAAAGTTAAGTGTCGCTGCATAACCTACACATCCCAGCATAAACGCTCCCAGTGTGACGGTCTTGTCTGGGCGGTCTTTCTGCCGAGTGGAGCTGCACAATGGAGATAGAAAACGTGGAAATAAGGGAAACTGCATGGAGAATAAAGCACTTCCACAGCATGTCTCGTTATCTCTGCTTCTGTTTATTTAAATCAGTACTTTCTTCTCGTATAAGTGTGTACAATTTTGAAGATTGACAATTATAATAGACATTTTCAATTAATTAATCACAAATCAATGAAATACTGAAATTCAATTAAATTCAATGTGAGGGGAAACATCCCCATCTAGCGGTGAACATGTGCAATTCAATTCGAACAAATAATTAATCCATTAAACACTTTAAAACAACATATCTTACAACATACCTGCACAATGAAAACGTGGAAATAATGGAAACTGCATGGAGAATAAATAAAATAAATAAATGATCATAAAATGCACAAATTAATTACGATTGGGCCTCGTAATACAAAGTCAAAATAACTCGATATAGAATAACACATTCGACGTCAAACACATATCAACAGTTCCCTAACAAGTTCATTGCAGGACATATCCACAATAAAGCAGTTATTTTGAACACTTTTAACTGATAATTCTCCTACTGCTCAAAACATGCAAGTTAGCCACAGCATTTCTCCTTATCTCTGCGTGCTGTGGTCCCTATTTCACGCAGCAGACAGATGGCGCTGTCCCCATTTATGCTTTAATTTAAAGTCCCCCTGTAGTTAATAATTTTATCCTTTAAAACTCATCTTTAATCACCAAAATTACATATTTAAATTTTTTTTTTTTTCCTGTGAATTTTTTTTTAATGCCTTAGAATAGCTTGAATGTAACTCTACACCCTTGCCTTATTTAATACACAAGGATCTATGAATATGATAATTAGCCCCGCCTTCACTCACTCGCGTAAGCTCAGACGAGATACACTCGGTAAACTTACTGGGGTAAACGCTGCACAATGGTATCGCTTTTCACAACGTCGGACACATAACGGTAATTAATATGATTAGCCTTTTGCTTGACTACGTTATCAAACAGCTAATAATGTGTTGCTAATGTTACACAAACCATGTTCCCGTTCGCGAGTCAGACAGCTGCCTTCTAACAATCAGTATCCTTACAAACGCTTTGAACACCTTAACGTCAGTGGAGAAAGGCATATAGTTCATCATAACATCGTAATAAGCATCATACACCCGCCATATTGCTAAATCTACCCGATTTTTCATATCAGCAAAACAAATATATATATACCGGGATAACCTTCTTTTGAGACTCTTGCGCAGTCAGTTAATGATATGCTAAAGCTCACCGGCATGTTGACGTGATTGCTTTATAATCACTAAAAAGCTGTCACTTATCTCAATTAGTCAGAATCTCACAAAGTTCTGTTATAATCAGGGAAGCTGAATGCGCAACAAATCTCTTATTTACATAATTGCTTGTTATAATGAAAGGATTTGCGAGTGTGCAGAACTCAGAATCCACTCACCGCTCAAAATGTTTTAGTTCTAACTTAAAGGATTAGTTCACTTTCAAATGAAAATTAGCCCAAGCTTTATTCACCCTGAAACCATCCTAGGTGTATATGACTTTCTTCTTTCTGATGAACACAATCGGAGAAATATTAATAAATATCCTGATGCATCCGAGCCTTACAGAAAAAGTGTAACTGATGCGACAGAATTTTCATTTTTGGGGGAACTATCCCTTTAAACACCTGTTTGTAGTTGGCTACACTGCTCAATGCTGCAAAACACTTTGTCAATAGAAACCTTTGCCGTTCCTTAGAGCACAAACACAGATACGCACTGGATCATGAGCCAAATAGCCTATGTTTCATCAATATGCTATTAGTACTGAGAAAGCTGACCAGTTGTTATGGGCAGTTTTTATCTCAAAAACAGGGATGGGCAAACTCGGTACTGGAAGGTCGTAGCTACAATCAAACACACCTGAATCAACAATATCTTTAAGATTATTTGAAAGCTACAGGCAGGTGAGTGTTATCATTTATGAAAGTAGCTATTCTTTTTGGGAAATGTAGCGATTCTTTTTGGGAAATGTAGCGATTCTTTTTGGGAAATGTATCGATTCTTTTTTTTCTTTTTTTTCTTTTTTATGAAAGTATCGATTCTTTTTTTTAATGAAAGTATCGATTCTTTTTTGGGAAAAGTAGCGATTCTTTTTTATGAAAGTAGCTATTGTTTTTGGGAAATGTAGCGATTCTTTTTGGGAAATGTAGCGATTCTTTTTATGAAAGTAGCGATTCTTTTGGGGAAAAGTAGCGATTCTTTTTGGGAAAAGTAGTGATTCTTTTTGGAAAATGTAGCGACTCTTTTTTTATGAAAGTAGCAATTCTTTTTGGGAAATGTAGCGATTCTTTTTGGGAAAAGTAGCGATTCTTTTTTATGAAAGTAGCTATTCTTTTTGGGAAATGTAGTGATTCTTTTTGGGAAATGTAGCGATTCTTTTTTGGAAATGTAGTGATTCTTTTTGGGAAATGTAGTGATTCTTTTTGGGAAATGTAGCGATTCTTTTTTATGAAAGTAGCTATTCTTTTTGGGAAATGTAGCGATTCTTTTTGGGAAATGTAGTGATTCTTTTTGGGAAATGTAGTGATTCTTTTTGGGAAATGTAGTAATTCTTTTTATGAAAGTATCGATTCTTTTTTGGGAAAAGTAGCGATTCTTTTTGGGAAATGTAGTGATTTTTTGGGGGAAATGTAGTGATTCTTTTTGGGAAATGTAGCGATTCTTTTTGGGAAATGTAGCGATTCTTTTTGGGAAATGTAGCGATTCTTTTTATGAAAGTAGCTATTCTTTTTGGGAAATATAGTGATTCTTTTTTTATGAAAGTAGCGATTCTTTTTGGGGAAAGTATCGATTCTTTTTGGGAAATGTAGCGATTCTTTTTTATGAAAGTAACGATTCTTTTTTGTTGTTTTTTTGGGGGGGGGAAGTAACGATTCTTTTTGGGGGAAAGTAGCGATTCTTTTTGGGAAATGTAGCTATTCTTTTTTATGAAAGTAGCGATTCTTTTGGGAAATGTAGCGATTCTTTTTTATGAAAGTAGCGATTCTTTTTGGGGAATAGTAGTGATTCTTTTTGGGAAAAGTAGTGATTCTTTTTGGGAAATGTAGCGATTCTTTTTTTATGAAAGTAGCTATTCTTTTTGGGAAATGTAGTGATTCTTTTTGGGAAATGTAGCGATTCTTTTTATGAAAGTATCGATTCTTTTTTATGAAATTAGCTATTCTTTTTGGGAAATGTAGTGATTCTTTTTGGGAAATGTAGCGATTCTTTTTTATGAAAGTAACTATTCTTTTTGGGAAAAGTAGTGATTCTTTTTGGGGAAAAGTAGTGATTCTTTTTGGAAAAAGTAGTGATTCTTTTTGGGAAATGTAGCGATTCTTTTTTTATGAAAGTAGCTATTCTTTTTGGGAAATGTAGCGATTCTTTTTGGGAAATGTAGTGATTCTTTTTGGGAAATATAGCAATTCTTTTTGGGAAATGTAGCGATTCTTTTTTAATGAAAGTAGCGATTCTTTTTGGGGAAAAGTAGTGATTCTTTTTGGGAAAAGTAGCGATTCTTTTTTGGAAATGTAGCGATTCTTTTTTATGAAATTAGCCATTCTTTTTGGAAAATGTGATTCTTTTTGGGAAATGTAGCGATTCTTTTAATGAAAGTATCAATTATTTTTGGGAAATGTAGCGATACTTTTTGGGAAAATGTAGTGATTCTTTTTGGGAAATGTAGCAATTCTCTTTTATGAAAGTAGCGATTTTTTTTGGGAAATGTAGCGATTCTTTTTTATGAAAGTAGTTATTCTTTTTGGGAAATGTAGCAATTCTTTTTTATGAAAGTAGCGATTCTTTTTGGGAAATGTAACGATTCTTTTTGCGAAAAGTAGCGATTCTTTTTGGGAAATGTAGTGATTCTTTTTGGGGAAAAGTAGTGATTCTTTTTGGGAAAAGTAGTGATTCTTTTTGCGAAATGTAGCGATTCTTTTTGGGAAATGTAACGATTCTTTTTGCGAAATGTAGCGATTCTTTTTTATGAAAGTAGCTATTCTTTTTGGGAAAAGTAGTGATTCTTTTTGGGGAAAAGTAGTGAATCTTTTTGGGAAAAGTAGTGATTCTTTTTGCGAAATGTAGCGATTCTTTTTGGGAAATGTAGCGATTCTTTTTGGGAAATGTAGCCATTCTTTTTTATGAAAGTAGCTATTCTTTTTGGGAAATGTAGTGATTCTTTTTGGGAAATGTAGCAATTCTTTTTTATGAAAGTAGCTATTCTTTTTGGGAAATGTAGCGATTCTTTTTTATGAAAGTAGCTATTCTTTTTGGGAAAAGTAGTGATTCTTTTTGGGAAAAGTAGTGATTCTTTTTGGGGAAAAGTAGTGATTCTTTTTGGGAAAAGTAGTGATTCTTTTTGGGAAATGTAGCAATTCTTTTTTTTTTATGAAAGTAGCGATTCTTTTTGGGGAAAGTAGCGATTCTTTTTGGGAAATGTAGCTATTCTTTTTGGGAAATGTAGCGATTCTTTTTTATGAAAGTAGCTATTCTTTTTGGGAAAAGTAGCGATTCTTTTTGGGAAAAGTAGTGATTCTTTTTGGGAAATGTAGCAATTCTTTTTTTTTATGAAAGTAGCGATTCTTTTTGGGGAAAGTAGCGATTCTTTTTGGGAAATGTAGCGATTCTTTTTATGAAAGTAGCTATTCTTTTTGGGAAAAGTAGCGATTCTTTTTGGGAAATATAGCGATTCTTTTTGGGAAATGTAGCGATTCTTTTAATGAAAGTATCAATTATTTTTGGGAAATGTAGCGATACTTTTTGGGAAAATGTAGTGATTCTTTTTGGGAAATGTAGCAATTCTCTTTTATGAAAGTAGCGATTTTTTTTGGGAAATGTAGCGATTCTTTTTTATGAAAGTAGTTATTCTTTTTGGGAAATGTAGCAATTCTTTTTTATGAAAGTAGCGATTCTTTTTGGGAAATGTAACGATTCTTTTTGCGAAAAGTAGCGATTCTTTTTGGGAAATGTAGTGATTCTTTTTGGGGAAAAGTAGTGATTCTTTTTGGGAAAAGTAGTGATTCTTTTTGCGAAATGTAGCGATTCTTTTTGGGAAATGTAACGATTCTTTTTGCGAAATGTAGCGATTCTTTTTTATGAAAGTAGCTATTCTTTTTGGGAAAAGTAGTGATTCTTTTTGGGGAAAAGTAGTGAATCTTTTTGGGAAAAGTAGTGATTCTTTTTGCGAAATGTAGCGATTCTTTTTGGGAAATGTAGCGATTCTTTTTGGGAAATGTAGCCATTCTTTTTTATGAAAGTAGCTATTCTTTTTGGGAAATGTAGTGATTCTTTTTGGGAAATGTAGCAATTCTTTTTTATGAAAGTAGCTATTCTTTTTGGGAAATGTAGCGATTCTTTTTTATGAAAGTAGCTATTCTTTTTGGGAAAAGTAGTGATTCTTTTTGGGAAAAGTAGTGATTCTTTTTGGGGAAAAGTAGTGATTCTTTTTGGGAAAAGTAGTGATTCTTTTTGGGAAATGTAGCAATTCTTTTTTTTTTATGAAAGTAGCGATTCTTTTTGGGGAAAGTAGCGATTCTTTTTGGGAAATGTAGCTATTCTTTTTGGGAAATGTAGCGATTCTTTTTTATGAAAGTAGCTATTCTTTTTGGGAAAAGTAGCGATTCTTTTTGGGAAAAGTAGTGATTCTTTTTGGGAAATGTAGCAATTCTTTTTTTTTATGAAAGTAGCGATTCTTTTTGGGGAAAGTAGCGATTCTTTTTGGGAAATGTAGCGATTCTTTTTATGAAAGTAGCTATTCTTTTTGGGAAAAGTAGCGATTCTTTTTGGGGAAAGTAGCGATTCTTTTTGGGAAATGTAGCGATTCTTTTTATGAAAGTAGCGATTCTTTTGGGGAAATGTAGCGATTCTTTTTTATGAAAGTAGCTATTCTTTTTGGGAAAAGTAGCGATTCTTTTTGGGGAAAGTAGCAATTCTTTTTGGGAAATGTAGCGATTCTTTTTATGAAAGTAGCTTTTCTTTGGGGGGAATGTAGTGATTCTTTTTGGGAAATGTGGCGATTCTTTTTTATAAAAGTAGCGATTCTTTTTTGGGAAAAGTAGCGATTCTTTTTGGGAAATGTAGTGATTCTTTTTTATAAAAGTAGCGATTCTTTTTGGGAAAAGTAGCGATTCTTTTTGGGAAATGTAGCGATTCTTTTTTTTATGGAAGTAGCGATTCTTTTTGGGAAATGTAGCAATTCTTTTTTATAAAAAGTATCGATTCTTTTTGGGGAAAGTGTCGATTCTTTTTGGGGAAAGTAGCGATTCTTTTTTTTTATGAAAGTAGCGATTCTTTTTGGGAAATGTAGCAATTCTTTTTTATAAAAAGTATCGATTCTTTTTGGGGAAAGTGTCGATTCTTTTTGGGGAAAGTAGCGATTCTTTTGGGAAATGTAGCGATTCTTTTTATGAATGTAGCGATTCTTTTGGGGGAAAGTAGTGATTCTTTTTTGGAAAAGTAGCGATTCTTTTTTATGAAAGTAGCGATTCTTTTTGGGAAAAGTAGCGATTCTTTTTTATGAAAGTAGCGATTCTTTTTTATGAAAGTAGCAATTCTTTTTGGGAAATGTAGCTATTCTTTTTTATGAAAGTAGCTATTCTTTTTTGGGAAAGGTAGCGACTCTTTTTGGGGAAAAGTAGTGATTTTTTTTTTTCTTCTTTTTCTTTTTTTTTTTAGGAAAGTAGCGATTCCTTTTTTGAAAGTAGCGAATCTTTTTGAAAAAAGTAGCAATTCTTTTTGAAAATGTAGCGATTCCTTTTTTGAAAGTAGCGATTCTTTTTGTTTCTGAAAGTAGCGATTCTTTTTGGGAAATGTAGCGATTCTTTTTTATGAAAGTAGCTATTCTTTTTGGGAAAGGTAGCGATTTTTTTTTCCTTTTCTTTTTTTTTTAGGAAAGTAGCGATTCCTTTTGTGAAAGTAGCGATTCTTTTTGAAAATTTAGCGATTCTTTTTGAAAATGTAGCAATTCTTTTTGGGGAAAAGTAGCGATTCTTATTTATGAAAGTAGCGATTCTTTTTGAAAATGTAGCGATTCTTTTTGGAAATGTAGCAATTCTTTTTTTTAGGGAAGTGGCTATTCTTTTTATGAAAGTAGCGAATCTTTTTGAAAAATGTAGCGATTCTTTTTGAGTATCCGTAAAATTTCACGAGCCTGGACTCGAACCTAGGATTCTTTGTACGCAGCTGCACCAGAGGTCAGCGCACTGTCCACAAAGCCATCGGAAAGTGTGAGACTGATCCAATTTGATAAATATTAGAAACTCATGGTGGGGGCCACAGAATTCGATGGTAAATATACAGCTGTGGAAATCCGTTCCTTTTTTTGGAAAGTAGCGATTCTTTTTGAAAATGTAGCGATTCTTTTTGGAAATGTATCGATTCTTTTTATGAAAGTAGCGATTCTTTTTGGGAAATGTAGCGATTCTGTTTATATGAAAGTAACAATTCTTTTTCTTTTCTTTTTTTTGGGGAAAAGTAGTGATTCTTCTTGGAAATGTAGCGATTCTTTTTGAAGAAAGTAACAATTCTTTTTGGGAAATGTAGCGATTCTTTTTTATGAAAGTAGCGAATCTTTTTGAAAAAAGTGGCAATTCTTTTTTGAAAATGTAGTGAATCTTTTTGAAAAAGTAGCGATTCTTTTTTTAAATGTAGCTATTCTGTTTGAAGAAACTAGCAATTCTTTTTATGAAAGCAGTGATTCTTCTTGGAAATGTAGTGATTCTTTTCAAAGAAAGTAACGATTCTTTTTGGGAAATGTAGCGATTCTTTTTGGTCAGTCAACATTCTGTTGCCCTAAACGGAAATTCCCTTTATTAGCCTTCACAGTCTAAGTACACTTGAACTAATGCCAAGCGTTAGCCGGAGCTCTAAAATCTCAGTTGGCATGCCCCAATGCTGCACTCAAAACTGGACTTTAGTCCGTTACTAACCTGACGCAGATTTGCGGTAACAATGGATACATCGTAATCTACTGGAGTCAATAATTTCAGAGTAAGTCAGAATAAAATCAAATGTAACAATTTATTAGTCAGGTAAACGTATCATGTCAATTACATAATCAATTCAAAGATGATCAATAAAAAACATCAAATGCTCAGAAATAGAGTAAAAGATGCATACCTGACATTAGAAAAATGCACATTGCTGAGTGTCCTGGACACTCAGCAATGTGGGCTGATCTGACAAGAGAATCGCCCCGAGCCTTTTGCAACATGTCTTTAAATACTCAGACCAAGACAAAACATTCCCCAATGTGGGGCATGAACTTACAGTCAGAATTTGCATTGACTAGGGTCACAGACCTAGGCAGTTGGCACCTTGTTGGGGAACAGGAGGTAGTTTAGATGAAGGACCCTGGGAAAGGGGCACACCCACGATAGCAACCCAAGTATCTCTGTAAGTTCACTTACATGAGATTTATAGTATCTAAAAAAAGAACTGTAGAGAGTACTTAATTTACTTTAAATAAAATTTTATTGTTACCATTGTTGTGGTTTGCATGCTGAATGTTGAAATCTGTGACTCAAGCGCTGTCAGCTGCAAGATACTGTTACAAATACCCAATTAAAAATTTCACAAGCTGTTTGTAACATCAGTGTTAAAACAAAAATTTTAAAACATCATTATTGACTATGAAAATTAAACATTTAACTAAACAATGTTCAGTTAGAAATCAGATCACCTTTTAGAAGTCATCGATTTATTACTTCTCTTCCTTTGAAATCACAAACTGTGATTTCTTGATGCATGGCTGCACCAAAATGAAGAGAACTACAAAAACATAAACAAAGTTCAAAGTGCCCAACCAAAGGGAACATGAATCACCATAATGGTAAGTTGAAAAAAAAAAAAAAAACTTTTTAGGAAAATCAACATCAATTTATGAATTCAGCTTATGTGATGTTTTCTCAAATTATTCAGTTGTATTTACAATTAAAAATTACATATGACTTTTGGGAAAAGAGTCCTCAGTCCGTGTGCTGCTGCGCTGTGTGGGGGGAGGGGGAATTGTCATCCAGTATGCATGCGCAGCAGCATGTCTTGAACAATTTTTGTAATTTTACTCCAATTAAGTTAGTTATGGGAACTATCTGTTCTAATATTTCAGCAACAATTAAAAATTTGTTGTAAAGTCAACATTTTGGTTAAGTAAACATACTAGTGTTTTTATAGTAAGAAATACTATTTGAATTTACAGTGTGCACTAGAACATCTAGGCATATAAACAGTACATATTTTTATTTATACAGTTGTATATCTGTACCTTTTGTCTTTTGATCTAGAATCTAGATGTATATTACTTTATTTTTTTAAATTTATTATTATTTTTTTTTATTAATCTTATTTAATTGTTCGTTCTATCCTCTTTTGTTATGGATGGATGGATGGATGGATGTTGGATTTCAACCCAAGTTGGGTTGAAAATGGACAAACCCAGCGAGGTTAAATGTTTGCCCAACCTGCTGGGTAGTTTTATTTAATTCAACTATTGTTTAAAAATTACTGTATTGCTTGCTTAAAATTACCTCAAAGTATGTTGGAAATTAACATTTATTAAATGATTTATTAATAAGTTTAGTGAATAATAATTAAACAATAAACATTTATTAAAGTCCCCCTGCAATCAAAATTTAAGTTTTTTAGCTTTTAGTATGAATATGTTAGCCTTAAGGTTATGAAAAAGCTGGTGTGTACTAAAACAATGACAAAATTCACATTTAGGAAATATAAGCATTCAAAACTTACAATCTCTCACTTCCACTAAAATGGATCACAGATTTTCATGACATCACCGCGCACTTCAGTTTCTCATCAAATCTTCTGTCCAATCAAATGCTCTCTAGAATCTGAAGTCCCACCCCTTCTACACTATGAAACAGACTCTGAAGCTGCGGCTGAAATCAGTCACTTGTTCACACATTTACTAGTTTCTACATGGTGAATGGCACATAGTGCACTATATAGAGAATAGGGAATGATTCAGACAATGTAATTATGCTTTCCATTGACGCGAATGAAGTCCGATTGTCACGTGAACCGCCGCAGCGCGAGAACAGTCTGCTCTGGTCCAGAGACATGAGAGCACAGAGCGGGTCATATACGCGAGGTGGCGCAGATCACAAAACATATTGGACCCATTTAAATTCTGCACAGAATGCTGTATTTTAAAGTGATATAGAGGAGATTAGGAGAAACGGTTAGAGATTAGAAGGAAACCAAAGCTTTACCAAGCTCAGTGACTCTGGCCAAGCTGTGATATAAATGAAACGCTTTTGGCTATTTTAAAAAAGGGGCAGGGCTGTTTGATATATCGCCCTGTCTTCCTGTTTCAGTTGAAATTACATCAACACATTGAATAATGCTGCGCGTTCCAAGACACTTGGATGGATGGATGGATGGATGGATGGATGGATGGATGGATGGATGGATGGACGGACGGACCCAGAGCTCCTGGAAACCACAACAAATTCCTTGTGTGTTTGTGTACAATTGGCGAATAAAGCTCTTTCTGATTCTGATCTGTAAAAGAGTTGTCTAAATAGCTGAAATGAGACAGAATGAGGCCAGTTTTTCTCTTGGACTGTTTTACTGGTTTAGTAGTTCAGGATGCAGATATTTATAAAAAATAAAAAGGCAAATAAAAGAGCAGAATGCACAGAAAGCAGAAATACTAAAAGCTCAAAGGGAGAACACAAAGCAGGGCTTTCACTCATGCATTGAGAGCACACTCAGAACTGATGAATTGTAGGCAGTTTTTCCTGTTTGGTTTGCCATTTAAAAATATACAGATTTTCCCAACTACTAAAAAACTATGCATGCACCTGGTTTATACATAATAGATTCTGTGGACAAAGCCTGGACAAAATCAATGTTTAAACTGTTAATCACTAGACTTTTCGAATAGAATAAGGCATAAAATCTCAGTTTTTTTTCTTCTTTTAACTACACTTGAACTGTATTTTGAAATAGTTTCCAATACAAGTCTTTAATGTGACCCCGTGGGCTGTCATTTTTTTCCAATTCTGTTGTTCGTAAGAGGAATCTTTTCAGCAGGGCTGCTCCTGGTACTGTCTTTCTGTGGCGGTGAAAAAGTCCTCTAGAACACTGCGCAGGTACTCAAAGGTGGGCCGGTTGTCTGGGTTCTCTGTCCAGCAGTGTTTCATGACCATATAGAGAGCCTCAGGGCAGTTATCGGGGCAAGGCATGCGGTACCCTCTCTCAAGGTTTGCGATCACCTCTGGGTTTGTCATCCCTGAAAGATCAGGAGTAACAGTGTGTAAAATTCTGAGAAATGACAAAATGACTTCACAATGCATTTCAAAATGAGGTCAAACAGGAAGCACATTGAGCTTCTTTGTTACCTGGATATGGGATTCTTCCATAGGTAACAATCTCTGTCAGCAGTACTCCAAACGACCAGACATCTGATTTGATCGAAAAGGTGCCATAGTTTATGGCCTCAGGTGCCGTCCATTTGATAGGAAACTTTGCACCTGTGTGATTTAAAGCAAAAGGCATCTTTTTAGGTCTCCTTTAAAGTGTTGCAGCCAGACTTTCTTGCATAAAATGAGATTCTTTGGTGATGTAGCCTAATGCTATTGTTAAATTGACAGGATAGAACAGAGCATGATGCAATTGATGCTACCTTACCCTCTCTGGCAGTGTATTCGTTATTTTCGATGAGGCGGGCGAGGCCGAAGTCAGCAATCTTGCAAATGAGCTCATCAGACACTAAAATGTTGGCAGCTCTCAGATCTCTATGGATGTAGTTCTTCTGCTCAATGTAAGCCATTCCCTCTGCGACCTGCGGGGGGCAGTAAAGTGTTAATAACAAGGCTGTGTGTGCTCATGGCTATGTTCAGAATAGAATACTACTATGCTATTATTTCTGCAGTATTTAATATGTATACCATGCAAAGTATTCATTAAAAATACTGAGATGACATATGACATTTGGTGTATATAATAGAGAATACTGTGCTAGATACTGTATCTCACAAAGCGGTACTTGTTTGACCTTAATTGACCTTTTATTACCAGCGTAAAAAAATAAACTGCAAGTAATATTTGCTAAAAAAACCGCCCATCATATTTCCTCTTCAAATCATTATTTAATCAAGCTGTCAAATGACTGTCAAACACAATTTATTCTAATTACAGTTAAAAAATTTGAGGTCAAAAAATACAATAAAATCAGTAATAATGTGATACATTATTACAATTCAAAACAACTGTTTTCTTTTTAAATATTTATAATCTGTGATACAGGATTCTTCGATGAACAAAAAGTTCAATAGAACATGATTTATTTGCAATGGAAATCTTTTGTAACATTATAAGTGTCTTTACTGTCACTTTTGATCAGTTTAATAAAATAATTATTTTTTTTTTTTTAAATAATGGAATGTACAACAACATGAAGTCATGTGACAACAATATAGCATACTATAACAGTTTATTGTTGCATAAAAGTTTCACATACTATTTTTACAAAACAGTACGCAGTAGGCTAATATTTCATTCCAAGCATAACACATTACAAACACAGACAGAGGTCAGTTCCTGAGATAGGGAGGGCCTTGCTTTTTGCTTCCTTTGATTTGACTTTTAACCTCCACTGCTCCACTCCACCCAGCACAAAACCATAGGTTTCATACAGAAGGTTGGCTTGCTGGTATACTTCCTGATGTCTGATGCATCATCTTTCATATTTTCCCCATGTTTGAGCTAGCTCCAGTTTTGACTGATCTCAGAACAGTGATGGCTGCTGAACTTCTCAGAGGTCTGCTATTTCTGACCCAGGACCGCAGTCAGAATGAGAGGGAAGGAGCATTTTCCTTTTCACATGAAATTAGACTGTGATCTGTGATTGAGGCCATATACTATCATGATTTCAATGTGTGTGTGCAGATGCATTATGGGTGATGCATGATAGTGTGATTTTCATTTGTTGCAACGCCGTCCGATTTTTATAGAGGATGTTGCACTATGACACCATGTGCATGTTTGTTCAAGGAAGTGTTACGCTTAAGCAAACAGTCAAAAACGTGTCCGTTTGATGTGAAAGTGCCTGACAGTTTTGCTTCAGAGTTGACAGGTTTGCATAAATGTGCAGGCATGCATCTAATTTGTGTGTGTGCGTGATAAGAGGCATGTAAGTAGTAATTTTGCCGAGACCTTTTAAAAGCCCTGAATGATCTCATTCACTTTATGGAGAAGAATAGCTGAAAAATATCACACAACATCTAAGCTGATCCCTAAAGCAAAACATCTCTTTTTAATGCCACTTCAAAACATTCTGTCTCTCACCTTCCCTCTTATCCTTTCACCACCAACATTTCATTGAATATCTTGCTGAAAAACGATATCATCGTTTCTTCACATTACCACGAGAAAGAAAGACCACCTCCTTACATCTATCCCATGTCACACAATCCCTGTGAACCTCTGACCTGAAACACTGCTCAAAAACATCAGTGTTTTCTCATCTTCACACTCCAATCACTCGCACACTGAGCGCATGAGACACTCTCACTATTAAAGACTTTCATACCATGAGTTATCAAGACCATCTGACAGCCTAATTTTAAACCCGATCAGTCGATTCTAGGAGAAAACCTAGAGCTAAATCAAAGCACAAACTCTCTACTCAGAAATTACTGTCTGCTTGTGAATAGTTCATGGATTCTACACTGACTGTTCCCATAATAATTAGATGTTCTTTAAATAAAGGTGCAGTAAGTGGTATTTGAACTACGCTGTTGGACATTGTTGATATTTGAAATCAACCCAAACAAGCACACCCCTTTCTTCATTGCTCCGCCTCTAAAACTCACACTCCAATTCTAACCACTCTGCTCTGAGTCGGGCTCGAACCGCTACTGGTATGCGAGGCGAATGCACTACCAATGACGCTAAGCACCGCATTCTCTAGCGGTCGTCAGTATGCAGTGGTTCAACTGCAGAACTCTCACTGTCTGGCCGCTGTTACACACGCAATGCGAGCGGATGTCTGTTTATCACAGCTGACGCACAACAAAATGCTTCACGAAAAATAAAGCGCAGTTGATGAACAAACGACAAGGAAGCACACAAAATGAACATACAGTACACACGAGTAAATACAAAGTATTCGTTGTTAGTCGCAAACAGCACAGCAGCTCCAGACAATCAAAACCCAGTGTACTCACATGAGAAGCGGGATCAAAGCAGTTTTCAGGCCTTCCCTCTTAGCTCTCTCCAGCGCTGGAAAGCTTTTCTAATATAACCGGGCCCTAAAGCGCTTCATTCCAGTGATATTCTTTTGAGCTGTTTGTATTGTGTCCCATTTCTGGTTCTGCAGTATTTTCTTTCTTTTTCTTATTTTCAAATGTCCCTCTTGCTCATTCTCTCTCCTCGACCGTCATACGCCCCCTGTTGCTGATTGGTCCCCACAAGTATAGTAATACCAGTAAATTCTGACCTTGAGGGGACATATTGTGGTCCCCATGAGGAAACAAGCTTAAATCTATGAATCATACAGAATGATCTTTTTTGAAAATCGAAAATAGCAGGAGGTTTTCTGTGATTCTGGGTAGGTTTAGGGGTAAGGTTAGTGTAGGGGCATAGAACATACAGTTTGTACAGTATAAAAAACATTATATCTATGGAATGTCCCAATAAAACATAAAAACCTAATGTTATTCTTGTGATGGCAAAGTTGATTTATACATTTTAACCAATGTAATTTAAGGAATAGTTTATTTTGTACAGTATATGTAAACACATGTATATTGTTTGTTCATCTAGCCTGTTTCTAGATTGGCTTGGGTAGTTGTTGTTGTATTAAGGTGTCTAGACTCTTTCCAGCACACACAGTCGTGCTCATTGTTAACCATGAGATTAGGAAGCAGAACAGCAGCTGAGTAAAGCTGACGTCACCAGCTTAGAGACAGTGGTCAAATAGAGGAATGAGTGATAAACAGAAAGGGGCTGAAATGTAGACTTGAGCTTGTAACAAGTACAAATTTGGGTCAGTTTTTTGTTTCCTGTGTCTAACCCCTGAGGTTTTGAATGCAGTAAAAAAAAAAAAACATATGATAGGGTCACATGCAGCCTACCTGGGCAGACATGTCGATCAGAGTACTGATGGTTAAATTAGATCCTTCTGGAGTCTTCAAAAAATCCACCAGGCTGCCTAAAACCAGAGTCAACATGACATTTTAACATATATTTTATATACAGCAAAACAATCTATGACAGAATTTATTAATGTTTCACCGCAAACCATAAAATGTTAAATATGCTCAAAGAACTAAGCTGGCTATGAAACGTCACTAGTTAGCACTAGTGAGATTGACCAGGGTATTTTCCACTCCCAGCATGCTCTGCAATAGACTGAATAGAAAATCATACAGTACATTTTTTTTTTTTTTTTACATTTTAATTATAGTTCATAAGTCTTCTGTCTTGTCTTCAACAGCCTTTTTATGAACATTCTTTTACCACAACTGAATGTTACCGGAAGAACGCTCTCTCCATCAGTCATTTTAGTTCAAAGGCAAAAGGAAACAGCAGATAGATGAATGTTGTTATTTTTGTACTTAAAACGTACTGTAAGCTCTTCTCAAAGTTTGCTAGAAGCGCAAACAACGGCACTCAGATTAGTTCCAAGAACTAGAACATAACAACTGCAGGAAATTAGTGCAGCCAGTTTGGATCAGCCGCTAAGACATTTGGTGTTAAAGGCCAAAGTTGTTGCTTTTGAGACAACAGGCTGTGTTGGAAAAAGAACTGACTGACCCTGAAGGAAATTCCCACAAAGGTGCAGCGGAAAATGCCCCGTTAGGAACTCTAATAACAAGTGGCATATATATTCCTTTGATCTCAGATCGCATCAGGGTGTAAAATTCAAGGTCGTGGGTTAAGTTTAGATGAAGTTCCAATGTTTTGAATCATTCTGTCATTGTCTCCATTGTTAAAATGACAGAGGGGTGGAAAAAGGGCACATCAACCTCTTCTTTAAAATAACAACACAGACAACAATTGTACTTTTCCTAAACAAAGAATTGGAAGATTTACAAGCTGAGTGTAGTGTTCCATTAGCTTCCTTAAAGAGGGAACACAAAGCGGGACCATTCACAAGCTGCGCCACCAGCACGCTGACGTTGTAGTAACGTGGCTGCTCCTCTTAGAGTCTTTTGTTACTGTCGGCGTCAATATGACATTCTGGAGGCCCAGCAATCCTCTCAAGGGGCAATGAGAGCAACAAACAATCCATACTGGGTTACACATGGAATAACGTGCATCGGAATACACCTGCGATGACGACCCAAAGTGCTATTGTTGCGTTAAAAAGAGAAAAGATAGGGTGTGGATGTCTTTTCTGTGAACACCTGTGACCATGGTGACCATTTATGAGTCTGATTTGTTGTAGTGAGTTTCTGGGTGGTTGGCTCTAAATTAGAAAGCATTCCCGATACCAGCCTATGGAACAAAGACTCTCTTTTTATACCTCACATTGTATCTGCCATTTCCTTTCTCTCTCACTTTCTCTGTATGCTTTCTGCTTCACTCGGTCTCTTTTTAATGTGATGGAATTCATGCTTTAACTCTGAGCCTGCCTTCTATTTGAAGTCTGCTTTGGACGTTCCTGTGCATTGTTCAAGAAGTTTGCAGTGAGATGCGGAGTATGTATGAGGGTTTTATTATGCATTAGTAGTTAGATAAACACAGAGCAACAGAGCCGCAGCTATAAAGATCTTTAACTGCTGTAAGGGCGCATTTGCTTCTCAGGATTAAAGGTTTCTCAGGATAACATCACAAAATAAAAGGGAACCAAACAATATTATAGCATCTCAAGCTTTTAAAGGAATAGTTCACCTAGAATTAAATCTGTCATCATGGTGCTTTCAACCTGCATGGTTTTCTTTTATCAGTGAAACACATTTTTCTCTATGAAGGAGACCATTTGAGAAAGGTTCACGCTGCACTTTTCAATACAGTGAAAGTGAATGGATACCAACTGCTGTCAAGCTCCAAAAATGACATTCTAAAAGCACCATAAATGTAGTCCTTAGGACTTGTGCAACATTTTCCTTTTCATTTGAAGTCATTTTGTGATCTCATAGAAAAAAGCAGCATAAACATTCTGGGCCCGTATGTACAAAACTTCTCAGAAATGCTCTTAAGTATAGTCTTAAGTTTTGACTTAAGTGTCAAAAAATTTGTAGTAAAAAGTAGGACTTTTCTAAGAGTAGGAGACTTTTATAAAGAAGCTAAAAGCAATTTTTAGTAAAGTCTAAGACTGATTCTTAAGTGCTGACTTAAGAGTTGTGAACTAAGGACTACAATGATGTCAACTCAAAATGGCCGCCCTCAACCTCGGAATCAGCCAATAGCGAGCTTGCAAGGGTGAAGTCACAGCAGCACAACACCAATAATTTAATGTTATTATTAAAAAAAATAATTTAAAAAGACACTGAAATGTTTTAATATTTAAATTTATTTTTAAAAATAGCTTTGCATTGTGCAAAATTATCACTAATTAGTACTGATGGAGTGGAATCTTTTTCAATTGATATATGTCTCTTCATTTACAATTGGAGCAATGATGTGAACAGAAGTTCTATCAATGGCTCCAACAACTCCAGGGAAGCCCACTGTCAACATAAAAGTGGCTTGCTTTTGCCGCATGGTTTGATGGTCAGTTGGAAAGTCAATGAACTGCCATAGAGTAGTGGCCAAATGTGATGTCCAGCCATATGAAAATTGACATCTTCAACCTTAATTCAAATATTTTTTTAAATGTGTTAAAAGATGTAAGCATATCGCTGGGAGTCAATTGTTTCATGTGTGATAATGAAATGAAATTTCAAATTATTTAAAAAAATTATTTTTGGCCAGGCTGTCATACAAAGAAATTATGAACACATGCAAAAACAAGAGGACCAATGAAATATTAAAAACTAATTATGTTGTAGTCAATGTGTGCTTTCTTCTGAGCTTTTTTGTTTTTCTGAAACCTGTAGCTGTAGTTTTCCTTTTTTTAATTTTTTTTTTTTTTTTTGCCAAAAATGTTGTCAGATAAATACCTTTGCTTAGTTTAGTGTGTTCTTCCTTCATATTTTAAAACATTTAAATAATATAAACATAAAAATAATAATATTTTCCTCATATTTTGATGGTAGGGTCATTTAAAAAAAAAAGGGAAAAAAAAGGTAATTACCATTTAATTTCTACAGTCAGAGCATTGATTTGTAGAGTGGGAGAAGTAGTTACATATAAAGTTATAAAAAGTTTATTCAAAGTCATTAAATGTATTAAAATGCATTAAAAGTATTAATTATTGTTTAAGTCAGTGGTTTCCAACCGCGTTCCTGGAGGCCCCCCCAACACTGCATATTTTGTATCTCTCCTTTGTCTGACACAACCATTTCAGGTCTTGCAGGTCTAATGAGCTGATGATCTGAATCAAATGTGTTTGATTAAGGAGACATGGAAAACAGGCAGTGTTGGGGGGGCCTCCAGGAACGTGGTTGGGAACCCCTGGTTTAAGTAATATTTATTAAATGTATTACATTTATTTAAAGTTATTACATTTATTATTAGGTCAGTTACAAAAAGAATTGTCAATCAAGTTTATATTGTTTTATCAACTCTATGTCATCATATAACTCCAATACATCATATCGTCATTGGAAAGCGTGTGTCCCCTCTTCTTTGCTGCCATCTTGTTACTCCTAACTAGGTTAGGAGACCTCTCCAGCTCTCCTAAATATTTAGGAGCTAAGACCTAGTCTTGACACTTAGGAGCCTTTATGAATCATACTTATTCTTAAGTCTAGGAATAAGACTAAGATTACATAATTCTTAGAATTTTGACACACTTAAGACTAAAATTTTACTCTGAGCGGCTTTATACACCCTGGTAAACATCTTTGTTGTTCTACAGTAGAAAGAAAGTCATATGATTTATGAACAACATGAGGGTGAGTAAACGATGACAGAATTTACATTTTGGGTGAACTAATACTTAGGAGGAAAGGAGTGGTAACAGATGGAAAATTGTTTAAAAAAAAAAAGGACTTCTGAAATGTTCATCTGACCCGAGTATTACAATGACAAGAACATTCTGAGAATGTGATGTGACACAAAACACAAGGACTTAATGTGTTCTACTAAACTAAAGTGGGTCATTTTATGTTCTAGAACACTCGAGGAGGGAATGCCAGATATGAAACACAAGTTCTGCATGCCATTTACAAGAGGGTTATGAGAGACGTCAGAACCGCTTAGTGAACAATGACAAGCACGTTATGTAATATGTTTGATTAAACACCAGCCATTATGAAGGAATAAACATCAGGGGCCGTATTTATCAAGTTTCTTAAAGTGCCATTTTAGTCTTAAGTGCTGAGAATTCATGAAATTTACTCCTACTTTCAAACTTAACTATAAAAGCAAGTTATCAAATTTCTTAAAGCTAAGAATCACTCTTACTCTCCCAGTTATTTAAGACAGCTCGAGAGGTCTCTCAAGTGGTTAGGAGTTGCCAATAGGGGCTTGTGATGGCACTGAGGAGACAGAGACGTGCGCAAATTTTTCAGGAGAGGAAGAATGTTTTTGAAAATGTTTAATGACGAGCAGTTAATCAAACGGTATAGTTTGAACAGAGCAGGCATCATCTTTGTCAGCGCTGGTTAATGTTGGGCTGAACTTGTTCGACTAATTCAGCAAGCAGCAGCGCTTGTTCCTCCCGCCAATTCGGTTTTCTTTTGAATTCCATGGTGGCTGATTATATCATAAAATCTAGGCTATGTATAGGCAGCACACTGGTTTAAAATTTGCAATTAAAACAAGGTGGAAAGCGTGTTTATCTTTCATTTCCAATGCGTATATCATAATGCATTCTCTTGAAAATTCTTCATGTCAAATGTGTGTTGAATGTAAACTCCTCTTAGGAATTTCACCATTCAATGTAATATATCTGAGAATATTCTTAAATAATGAAATCTATTCAGTGATTGGTCCATGCCTATTTCATCATCCAAAATTCCGTTTGTGGCACAGCAAAGTGTCGTGAATCATCTCTAAGACTGACACTTAAGATTCAGTCCTACACTTCATTTAAAGTACGACTGAGGTGCTTGATAACTAACTTTTAAGCACAGCTTTGAGCCAAGAATTTTTTTTACTCTTAAGTCAGTTCTTAGGAGTGTTCTTGTGAGTAATTCTCAGAGGCTTGATAAATACGGGCCCAGGGCCGTAACTACCATAGAAATCCCCTCAAATATTCAGTTTAGTGGTTGGGCAATGTACTGCATTTGGTCCCTCCTTTGTATTGAAAATTCACACTACCATTCAAATGTTTGGGGGTCAAATGTATGCTTTGTTTTTTTTAGTTTTTTTTTTTTTAGCAAGGATCGAATTAAATGTAATTTTGTCATTTTGAACTTTCTGTCAATAATCAAATAATCTAAAAAATTACAGTTTCTCAAAAAACTGTTTTTAACTGTGATAATAATAAATATTTCTTGAACACCAAATCAGCATATTAGAATGATTTCTGAAGGATCATGTGACACTTTAAGGGTTAGTTCACCCTAAAATAAAAATTCTGTCATTAATTACTCATTATGCGTGAGAACAAACCTCTTCCAGAAGTTCAAACATGCTTCATAACACACGAGAATGAACCTCATTACACAGCACGTTTTAGCTTTCGAAAGAGGTTTGTTCTCGTGCATCATTCAGGTTTGGTTGAGCATCTGTTTATGTTCACTGATCAAGGTTTATATGTGAGTAAAAGCCTAAATTAAATCTGCTCGTCATAAAAAGCGATCGAGTCTCTTCAGAAAATTTGGACTGAATCTATCGATTCATATGGGTTAGTTTTCCGATCTCTTTATAAACTCATTGAAGCAACAAAGATCAATTTGCAAAGGCAGTCTATGGAGAGACAGACTCAGATCTCTCAGATTTTATCAAAAAGATCTTCATTTGTGTTCCGAAGATGAACGAAAGTCTTACAGGTTTGGAACGACATGAGAGTGAGTAATTAATGACAGAATTTTCATTTTGGGGTGAGCATAACCCTTGAAGACTGGAGTAATTATGCTGAAAATTTAGCTTTGCCATTATAGAAATAAATTATATATTAAAATGCAAAAGAGTTTTTTTTAATTGTTATAATATTTCACAATATTACAGTTTTTACTGTGTTTTTGATCAAATAAATGCAGCCTTGGTAGTGTATGTTTTTGCTAAATCTCCATTTTATGAATAAACTGGGTAATGTAAGTGTTGTACGTTTACAAAGATGCATGTATAATCATAGTTAAACTTAAAATGTTCATAGCTGTGCATTCGTATATATAAAAGAGGCAGACCAAATGTCTATAAATGTAAAAACACTGTGGTCAATGAAAGAGACTGAAAAAAGTTGGCCTTCAAAATATTGCACAATCAAAGAGGCTGTTTGATATTGCTCTGCTGAGAATCATTCAGGTGAATGAGGGATGCATTTTGAGATGCCTTCATTATGTTCAAAGCCATGAGAAAGCTTTGTTTTCATAGAGCGGACACCACTGTGGAAGTGCTGTGGGCATAACACACACAAACAACACTCAGACAGTGCTCACTGTCCTGATACTACTCAGACCTGTTAGATCATGAAACCCCGATGAAAGTTTAAATGGAAATTTACTCAATGAGAGGATCTGTGTAAAGATAGTTCAGGTGAAATGCATGAATGAATCATTTAGTACTATGAAGGCTTTGTCATTTCATAGAACTCTCCCCTCCTTTTTTGCACCTTGTTTGCACGAGTGTATAGGTGCATTTGCTTGTCTCACCGTTCTCCATGTACTCTGTGATGATATAAATGGGCTCCTGTGTAACCACAGCGAAAAGTCGCACAAGTCGAGGGTGCTGCAGGGTCTTCATCAGGTTTGCTTCAGCCAGGAAAGCACTGATGGACATGGTACCTGGCTTGAGACTCTTGATAGCCACTCTACGGTTGTTGTTATACAGCCCTATACATGGAGAGAGAGAATAATTTATTAATAATGCCTTAGAGAATAATGTCTTAAAGGGTTAGTTCACCCAAAACTGAAAATAATGTAATTTATTACTCACCCTCATGCCATTCCACACCCGTAAGACCTTTGTTAATCTTCAGAACGCAAATTAAGATATTTTTGTTGAAATCCAATGGCTCAGTGAGGCCTCTATAGCCAGCAATGACATTTCCTCTCTCAAGATCCATAAAGGTACTAAAAACATATTTAAATCAGTTCATGTGAGTACAGTGGCTCAATATTAATATTATAAAGCGACGAGAATATTTTTGGTGCGCCAAAAAAACAAAATAACGACTTCTATAATGATGGCCGATTTCAAAACACTGCTTCATGAAGCTTCGGAGCATCATGAATCAGTGTGTCGAATCAGCGGTTCGGAGCGCCAAAGTCACGTGATTTCAGCAGTTTGGCGGTTTGACACGCGATACGAATCATGATTCGACACGCTGATTCATTACGCTCCGAAGCTTCCTGAAGCAGTGTTTTGAAATCGGCCATCACTATATGTCTTTATTTTGTTTTTTTGGCACACCAAAATATTCTCGTCGCTTTATAATATTAATATTGAACCACTGTACTCACATGAACTGATTTAAATATGTTTTTAGTACATTAATGGATCTTGAGAGAGGAAATGTCATTGCTGGCTATGGAGGCCTCACTGAGCCATCGGATTTCAACAAAAATATCTTAATTTGTGTTCCGAAGATTAATGAAGGTCTTAAGGGTGTGGAACGACATGAGGGTGAGTAATAAATGACAGAATTTTCATTTTTGGGTGAACTAACCTTTTAATTTAAAGGTGTAGTTCAGCCATATGAAAATTCTGTCATCAAATTTCTCATATTGATACAAATCTGTATGACATAAAAGAAGAATGCTGCTAACCAAACAGTATTGTTGCCCATTGATCTCCATTGTATGAAGAGAAAAAAAACAAAACAAAACACTGAGACATTTCTTAAAATATCTTCTTTTGTTTTCCACAGAAGAACAAAGTCATACTGTTTTGGAACATAAGGGTGAGTAAATGATAATAGAATTGTATTTTTTTGTGTTTTTTAGCTATACATTTTAGGCTCAATATTCTGATTTTCGAAAATTCACCAAGAATGATTTACTTGACACCGAACTATTTCATTAAGGTCTGAATTTAATCTTTCAGTTTGGATCACATGTTTAGAAATAAGTGGCCAAACTACTGCTTATCTACTTCCTTATCAGAATCCTTATCAGAATTTTTTTTTTTTTTATAAGGGTGTTTTTAAAGAGTTTACTATGTGAGAAATTCACAATGTTCTCCTTCATTGAGTTTCTTTGGCTTCACATTGTCTGACTGCTTGATAACCGGTTGACTTTATTTCTATGGTGTTGATTTGTGTGATGTTATCTCACAAATGAAAATGACTGAGGTTTAATGAACAGAATGATCCATTACATGGAATGGTTCTTTCATTTGAATAAAGAAAGATATTCACTGCAAAAAACCAAACAAAATGGCAGCTATGATACAGGCTCTTACGGTCACGGAGCTGACAAGTCAGTTGCTATGGCAACCAGGGACAGGAAGTGGTAAATGTAAAGCATTGATGTGACTTCTATAGTTCTATTTTTAGGGTATACACAAGACAAGCATGATTTCACTTTGAAGTTGGTTTGTTTGAAAACTGGACACATTTAAATCTTCTAAACATATGAACATATAACACATGAGTGTAGGCCATATATCATGATGCTACTGTAAACACAAACTGTGGCATCCTGTTGGTAACTAAACAAAAATATATATCATAATTAATATACTTTTATTCTATATCAAGGGGTTGAAAACCACTCTCGACCAATCTAAATTAAAATGCTTAAAAAAACAAATAAAATCAAGCTATAAATTGAAATCATATTTCTGTTGTCCCCCCTCAAAAACTTTTGTTCTTATTGAAGTATACATACAGTTCTTAAAACTTCTGTAATCACAAAATTAATTGGTTAATATAAAGTCACCATGATATCAATATTGACAATTCTTTTTTTTTCTTTTTCTTTTTTTTTATGGAATATTGTGGTATTTATTATAAATAATTTATCCCTGCACATCAATTAAAAAAAAAAAAAAAAAAATCAAAATAACTTTCCCTCCTGACTTCTCTTCTCTTCTCTTCTCTTCTCTTCTCTTCTCTTCTCTTCTCTTCTCTTCTCTGATGACGTGTTTTTCGGCGTTAGCACAGGGGCTGGTTGCATAAACTGCTTAGACTAGTCTTACAAGTTAGTCATCTCATTTTCTCTTCAGGACTGATCATAACTTTTTTAAGTCAGTTACACGAAAAGGTAGATTGGTCTAATTTGATTCCAAAAAGAAAGACTGATTAGCTTTAACTAACTGCTAGTTCATCAGACTAGTTCTTAAGGCACAATCTTAACTTAGTTGCTATGTTTATGCAACTGGCCCAAGACAGCTTGTCACTCACATAAGATCACCACTATAGCAAACCACAACAAACCAATCAATGCTCAGTGGACAAAATCAAGTTCCGCTCTACATTTTTCCTTGTTCAAGAAGCTGTTTTACTCAGATATACGTCACAGTTAGCAAGAAAAGACTCGTTTTCAACTAACTTTCGTTTTATGATGACTATAACATATTAATACTACCAGTTCTGTTCTAAAACAAGTGTTTTTGTCATAATTACAGCAGAAATAGCAAAAATATCTCGGCAGAGCTTTGAATTTTGTGTTGGACAACAACAGTCTAAAAGGTTGAGAACCACTGGTCTAGATAGATAATACAATAGCTACCACAAATGTGTTCATTTCACCCAAAATTCAGCTTTAAAAATTGTTAGTTGTGTTGTGAGTGTAAGAGTGAGTTTAAGCGCACACCCATGTGTATGAGTGTCTTAAATCGCAGGATGAGTGAGACCAAATGCTGAATGTGTTAATTTACAGTGCTCTGACCGTCTTCAGTGCTAAACATTTGTCAAACATTCCAACAATCTTACTGTATTTACAGTTCTGACATGCCAGACACACTCATAAAACTGGTAAGAGCAGCACATACACACTAGCCTGTAGATGCATGTTTATCTATACCCTTTTATGATGGTCCAATTCACAATGTTTGCTCACTTGCAAACATTTCCAGACAAGCACAGACAGACCTGGCCAGGCACAACACCTGGATGCTGAAATGAATTTTTTTTTTTTTTTTGTGGTTTATTTATTCTTATATTGGTGTTCCATGTGGTCTGACATGGTCTCGATATCCATAAAAAAATATGTGAAAATATGCTTTACAGTTACTCATCTAGAAATCGTTCCACCATTAATCCCCACTGTAAAAATAGACTAAATTCTGTAATACAGTTGAGAAATAGGAAGTAAAACACTTCTTACCCATCCATACTTCTCCAAACTGCCCCTGCCCCAGTCTGCGCTCTAGATTGAGAGACTCACGGGGTACTTCCCACTCATCCTGCCACCAGGGCTTCTGAGGGGCTCGGGTCTGACACGGCTTCACCAGGCGGGTGCATAGACCATCAGCCTCTCCTGCGCGAAGAAAGATAAACAAATGGTGTAACTTTTCATCCACACTACATTTGAGCTCTTATAAACAGCCTGATCGAACTGTTCTTGTTTTATGTCTTTTATAAATAACCTGACAACCGATTTGTCTAAGGCACATATGAACACTCAAACATACGTGAATAATGTTTGACCAGCTCTGAGAGGGAACTGAAGGAGATCTTGGTGGTGATGTAGAATCCGCCTGCGTCCAGGTTGCGGATTCTGTAGTGCTTGATGACGTCGCCCTGTGTGTGGTCAAGGTCTCTCACAGATAGGGAGAAACTACCTGAGGCACCAGAACAAGAAGACAATCAGAGGCGGCCAAGTGCACATACTGTACAGTCACACATCTACCTTCACAACACTGAGAATTTCTAGACTGGAGTCATTTTACAGTGAATGACATGTAGAAAATGTTCTAAAATTCACCCTTGAATTATCCCAATGGGTTTCCTGACACAATAACTTATTTAAAATGTATTTAAATATTATTTTAATAATATTTCTAAAATTATTTATAATTATATTTTATTTATTTGAATTTTGTAATTTTTATTAAGATTTTTTTATTATTATTATTTACTTTTTACATTTCAATTTTTTTTTATATAGTGGTACTATAAGCAATACATTCTGATCCAGCATTGTAATGTGATATGGCCCGGCTACGACGATCTCAAGGCCTCCAGCTTTTGTGTTTGTTTTTGCTATTGTGTGCAGAGCAATGCGTTGTTTCATACCTGGTGTGGTCTCACTCTCTCTGATGAGGAAGGAGCCCTGCGTGTTACCAGGGGCCAGTAATTGCCTCATGGCGTCATTCCTGGAGAGATTTTTAAAGAACCACCTGCAACACAACATTATTGTCATTTTATGAGGGCTTTGACTCATTAATTATCTTATTTGGGATCGTTTATTTTGGGTTTAAACTGTTCTAAAAATAGAGGGTTGGGGCGTTTCACTCCTCCCAAGATCTTAAAAATCTTAGACCTGAACATACGCAGAAATGTGGTGTCAGCAGTTTAGCATAGTGATGCTCAGAAACTTGTGTGATTTGTGGGAGTATTTTTTTTTCTTCTCTTTCCATTACTGACACCACGCAAATCATTTGTCATAAGCGACAAGGGATACCCTGAATGAATCAAACTTTCAGCCACAGTTTTGGGCGGCATTTCCCAAACCTCTTGTGGGGAAGCTAATTTGATCTTCTCTTTTCAAAAACCAGCTGATCTGCATACATACATTTAATACATTTAATTGTGGATTTGTTTGGGTATACATGAGTGTGTCTGTGCGCTCTGAATGCAATCGACCGTTAACATTACTTACGGTTCTGTCTCCATGCTGTTCAGTTTTGCTACAAAATTCTGTGGTATGTATCCCTTTTGCCCAGTAAACAGAGACTCCGCCATGTACCATTCAGGATCATCGCTAAGAAACACAAATATATACATACATTATAGTTCATACCACGACAGTGTTTTAAAACCAGACAAAAATTTAAATGGGGAAACCCTGACTCTGATCTAAACCTATAAGGGACACTTAGTTTAATTCATCTTCTCAAAACCCACAAGTCAACTATGTTTAGATAATCTGCAGAGAGTGTCAGTCTGTTTTAGGCGTTGCTTACGCATTTAGGATTTTCATCTTCTCCCCTTTTTCAAACCCAAGGTCGTCACTGTGGCATGGCTCATATTTGTATATGGCTACCACCAAGTTTTCTGGAATACACAGATGACAAGAGTGAGCTATCTACAACACACATTAAGAGCATATATGTAGGACAGGTGTTTGACGTGTCACCTCACCTGGAAGAGGTGATGATGGTGGAGGTGTGTACTGGGATGGATATGGAATCAGAGGATCAAAGTTCTGTGTGAGAGAGAGGAGAGAAAACAATGTCAAAATCCAGTATGAATAAAAACCTAAAAAACAACAACAAAAAGATGGCAATAGCTAGAAAACAGTGAGCAGTAATGGCCATTAAAATGATTAAAATTCTAAAAGCACACAAATAACAAATAAGATTTTAGAAATTGTCTGAAGGATAGCAGTTTTAATTATTTGATTAGCAGTTTCCCTAATGAGCTCTTTATGATATCAAAACCTCAATATCTGGATCCTTTAATCTATGCCAATAATTTATTAATGTCATAAAACACACAAAGCCACTTCCCTAAACAGGGTGGAACTGTTCTTATTTTCTTCTCTCACAGCCTATATGAAACAACTACCACTGTAAAAGTAAACATTCCATCATTCTCATTATGCAATAACAACATGTGTTGTTCTCTTTAATCTACTTCAATAAAAACAAATCACGAGGAAATGTGCCGTAAATTTAGCTAGACGTTTTAGTCTCCAATTGATTACCAACACAAAGGCTCATTTCCCTCAAATTATGTAACCCTAAGTGGGCTGATCCGTCAGAAGAATGAGTCACATTAACGCAGAAGGATCACAGTAGGAACAGATTAAATTAATTAATACATGTTTTAACCAGAAAGAATGCGTATTTGAGCCTAATTTAATCAGAAAATTAAATTCATAAATCATTTTCCACAGTTTTTTTTTAACTAAACTAAATTAAACATTGTGCAATTTCGGATTAAGACATCCCCTGAAAACACACATATTCCATTTCAGCTATATCAGCTAGGCTAATCATTTTTCAAAAACATTGTGTGTGTGTGTGTGTGTGTGTGTGTGCTTGTGTGTGCTTGTTTATATGATTCATGAGGACAAATATTTCTATAATGACATGGGTATGACACTGGTAGTACAACATAAACATGGTTTATGATGACATTTCCTGAGTCCTCGTAATTAAAATGGCTTAGATGACGCATTAGTGTGTAAAAGATCTAAACACTTCCTGTATTAAGAGGGGATAATAGGCTTCATTGGCTGTTATTTTTATCAAATCATTTTTAAGAGTGTGGGGTCAGTGGTCAACCATATTCAACCGTGTTTAGAAGATCTACTGAGATTGTCTGTTTTAATATAGGTGTTGTTTACACATTCAGGATTTTCATTGTCTCCCCTTCTCAAACCCAAGATCGTCATTTATCAGTATCATAAATGATATTCCACATTTTTGCTAAATTAAACTAAATTAAACATCATGCAATTTCGTTTGGAAAGATCACCTGAAAACACACAAATTCTATTTCAGTTTCAGCTAGGTATTTTTTTAAAAATGCTTTGTGTAGCTCTTTGTGAGACGTTGTGTTTTGTCTTATGTTATAAACCACAGAAATTTGTAATGCATGACTTTAGTGTAGAGAATGGCTCTACCACTTCCTTTCTATCTTGTCTCCCTACATATTTAGTGACTTCAGGCTGTCTCACGTTACAGGCTGCCTGTTCTTAACCGTCTCACAATTCTAGAACAATATATTAAATGAATATATAAAACTAGCACATTTTCTAACACTCAGTGTGAGTTATTCACTGACTTCCATGGGGGTTCCTACAGGAATTTTTTAGGGTGTAAAGATCGTTGTTCTTTAACCCGAATATCTTGTAATGAGCCTAGCACAGCTAGCTAACCGTAAACGATCTTAAATACGTTTAGGGGGGGAAATAACACTAAATAAGCCCTTTTCAGGGTTCTCAGAAGCAGTAGTCATAGTTGGGTAAACTTCTATAGTGGTGAATGAGAGATGACAGCAAATATAATTTTTGTATTTGCATGTGCTCTAAAAGCAAAAGAAAAAATCAACGATAGCATTTCCACAGCTTTCCAAAAGAAGGAAAACAATAGTAGTCAGAAGAGCTACCCTAAGCTGTTCTAGGCCTTTTAGAAACACCTTCGCAGTAACATTTATTTGTTTTATGTCATTTACTGCCATGGTACTATAACACAAAGTTTAGCATTATAAATGTATATTAAATTGTTTACATATGAAAATATTAAAAACTTTATTAAATTTGCGATGTTGATAACTGTTGAAACATGTCATAGTTTTTAATATATATTTGTGATGTGTAAATCTATAATATAGTGGAAAATAAGAAAAGCACTTAGCATGGTATGCTTTGACGCTATACCTTCCGATACTTTTTCCCTTCCACTTTAAAACAGGCCCTTCGGAATGAGCAAGATACAGTTGCTATGGTTACAAGCCAAATAATGCAATTTATTCTTGCGAGCGTCTGTTTAACCCTAACTAACTTACAATCTAACTTTGTGGTGACTGATATACATGCATGTAAAAAGAAAAAAAAAAGAAGTAGGCTATTATGTGTAGCTAACTTTGACATGATATTCTCTTCAGCAGACACGTACCTGACTGGCTGGAGGCTTTGGACAGTTACATTGATCACACCATTCGTCTGGATGGTAGGAGAATTCATCATCAGGATCATAAGAGCCGCAGTTCCCCATATTTACTAAGAATGAGAGAAAACAGTGACAACTGTAATAATTCTGACAATAAATTCATGGATATATTCAAGTGCAATACATGCATCGATCTAGCTCCTGGCAAACAAAGAGGGAGTTAATAGAGAGTGTATTTACTATTTTATCAGAGAAAAAAGACGAAAATATTCAGTTTATATATTTAACAATTTGTCTCCGTAGGGTAAGACAAACTGTTCTGTCTGTAAAACAAAACAAAACAAAACAAAAACAGTTCTGGACTAGATCTGTAAAGGAGGTTAATCCTCTTTATGAATTTTAGACACACTTTTTCCAACTCACACTCTAAGTTTCAGACAGTTTTCTTAACAAACGAAGGGATTTGGATTACAGTGATCCATATCCGTGTGTGTGTGTGGTTTTTTTTTTTTTTTTGCTTTTTGAATATAGCACATTCATTAAAAAAATCTCTGTATATAAGTGTTTGTATGTAAGATTGCGCTGTACTGCAGTTTATCCATATGTAAACACACAAGCCCAAAAGCATTTTCATTACCATTAAACAGAGAAATAATCAGAGTTAATGTGCTAACACAATGTATATGTCACTTTGGGGTTTGGACCCGTGAGAAACTGTGTTGTTGGGTCAGGAAAAGCTCAACCCTCAGGGTCAAACTGAACACTGTGAGCTCCTGGGATTGTTTGGGAGAACAGCCCAAATCAAAGCAGGATCTCTAAACAGAGTCAAGACTTTCCACTGATCTCTGGCATGTACCTGACCCGACCAGTATCAGTGCAAATGAGTCTCGAGAGATGTATGGCAAGGTCACATATTTTGAGTTCATATTGCTTTATGAAGAACCAAGCATAGTTAATATGAGTTTATATGCATAGTTTATATGACATAGGTGTTTCCTAGACCTTTTTAATCACTTAAAGGGATAGTCAGTGCGGTCCATTGTTGTTTTGGCTTTACTATACGGACAAAAAATACTAAGACATTTTTTTCAAAATATCTTTTGTGTTACGCAGCACAAAGTCATATGAACGACATTAGGATGAATAAATGATGACGGATGGTTTTGTGTTCATTTAGGCCTCCAGATTTTTCTGTTACATAGGATGTGTTTTTATAGGTTTGAAATGAAGTCAAAGAGATCAAATTCCTCTGGAATCCCACTGACACAATCACATGTTTTTTTATATATCACTGTCTCAATATTATACTGGAGAGCGAACAGAGGTCAAGAGGTTCAGACACGAGGGATAAACTTCACTGATTCACACCAAACAGTCAAAGTTAAGCCAAAAAAATCGGTTTGGCTTTTACTGTCTTTATTATATACAGAGCTGTTGTGTTCTATGTTATTTTAATTTACCTCAGTGTTTTAGCTGTTCTCCTGCACAAGAAAAGTGTACTATTTATGACTGACAATTACCCAAATAAATAATTAAATAAATAAATGATCTTAAGAAAGACATACATCATGATAGTATGATTTGCATGATAGGAATAGGGCAAGATTGTAATTTGTAAATGAAAGTTTAAAGTGACAGCCTTTAAGGCAGGGAATTTCCTTCTTATAATCACTGCCCCAACATTTATGAAAATCCCCCTTTTCAAAAAAAAAAAAAAAAAAAAGCCACCAGTTTTAATCTATGAAGATTTTCTATTTTACTGTTTTAATATTAAAAGTGTCAAAACTCAATCCAAAATAAAAATAAAAAATTTAACGAATTTTGATCACTTAGGAGCCGACAACGTAATAGGGTTCTAGAAATTTCGATTTAAACAGACAGTGCATAGATATTATTTAAATCCGAACACACTCACGTCTACCTTTCTACTTCACAATAGCAATATTTTACGCCTGCATTTAAAATGTACATTATTAATAATTTACTGAATGTTCTATTGCATTTTTCCCCCCAGAAAATAAAAGCTTGACATTTTTTCTATTTAGCAAATATTATGAGCTCAGCTTTAAACTCTTTTTGATTACTTTTCCTTTTTTCTTTTTAGTTTTTAAGCCTTGTGAAATGATTTTTAAGAGAGTATTACTACAGTTATTCTAAAGCCTGAGACAGTCTGAGATAGCAGACTGATAGCAGAGGGTATAGAGAGCGGATGAGAGTATAATCCGCTCTCTATACCCTCTGCTATCAGTCTGCTAGCTCAGGCTTTAGTTTTAGCTTGTAAAGTCTCATCCAATTGATCGTTTATTATATATAGATAGACTGCCTGAGAATACTTTTACAGGTCTGATAACCAGTACTCATTAAAATTCATCTGGGCTATGATTTAAGTGAAGAAAAAGTAGCAACCCACTAGTAAAACTCACCTTTTCTGTCGACAGAAGATGTTGATATCAGTGATGGGCCAGTTCAGCAGGCATTGCCATGTCGTTAGCTTTATATTTTATGAAGAACACATTTTGCCACATGCGTCTAAACCAAGATTACAAACAAAGCAATGAGATCTGTAAAGCTTCGACGTGTTTCGATGACATGTGCTGCTAAAGTTGTGTAAGTCACGTCACAGTTTGACTTCCCACCTTGACTTTCACATCATTTCTCAAAGCATCAGTCACTCACACACACACACACACACACACACACACACATACGCACACCACAGTGCTGCAAAGCAAGCTGATGATAGAGCTTCCTGTCGTTGAAGTGTTTGAGCTGATATTTAACATTTTTTCAGCAGGTGCACACTACTCTGAGCAGCTGGTGTCATTGGAGTGAAGGATTCTGGGTCAGGACTCCACTTGTCACCTGTTTTTGTGGTGCCATGATGTCAAAGAGTGGAAACTTTAACGGCACTCATGGGTTTTTGGCTTGTACTTGTACTGAATAGAGCCACAAAATTTCACATTTGAATATTTATGCTTAACAGTGTTACGTACATTCCTATTCTATGCTGCATTTGTGCCCATTTGCAAACAAAAAAAAAAAGAAAAAAAGAAAAAAGTCAGGCCTCTGATTCACTTTGAATCAAATGTTAATGAGAGAATGAGAGAATAGGCCTAATATGCAATTTGCAATAGCCCAATTCAATATGCAATAGTAAACTAATATGCAAATGGAAATTTTAAGTTAAAGTAAATTTTACTTGGATATGATGCCATCCCATCTCATGTCTCTCTTCATTATCTGTCTCTTAAACCTGTTCACTATCTCTCTCTTTGTTTCTTGCTCTCTCCGAGCAGACCACACACTTTTGTTGTGGCATCAGTCTGCAGATAGAGCATGCATTTGCAGGAAGTCACAGCCCAAACATTCAAAGGAAATGAGGTACCTTTTTAACCTTCTACTGCAGGAACACTCATCTTAATTTAGACACTTAACGCCCAAGCCTGCTATGTCCTTTGTATTTATTTTGATTTATGTTACCCGATGTGACTTTTGACCAGGTTTTTCATGTGGTGAGTCCAATGATCACAGCAGAAATAGGTGTTGTGGTTTCAGGGGTGGGGGTGGGGGGTGGATGTAGGGGGTGTTACACTGTAAAAATATTTATCATATATAGGTATATTACCCAGTTAGATTCCCTCAAAATACGAGCCACATTAGGGTCAGTTTTGCAACAGTATGTCGAATCCTGGCTGGATTTCTTGTTTAGTTTTTGGTTCACAATTTGAATAAAAGACTGAAACAATGGCTTGTTTTTCCATTCTTTGGCAGGTCTTGTGGTTGAGAAGAGGGGGGTTTGAAGGGAGGGGGGATGTTGAGTGGGGCAGATAATCTTAATAGGCAGTTACATATTCACAGTTACATCTCTTGTGAAAGCAAATGTTTATTTGATGATTTGAGATTGTGAATCCATACCAAAACTTTTCAAACTGTGGTCTTGGGAGCCCCAGGGACCACAAGAGGGTGCTAGGAGATCTGTGGAAAATTTACGCGATTAAAAATATTTTGTTTTAACAAAAAAACTAAACAACAAATATGCATAGTTATGTGATAAATGTTCATTTCTCCTTCCTTTCAACACACGTTCAATAATAATTCAAGAATTTTATTTGTGTCTCTTTCTAGGGAGATTTTATTTGCTATTGTTGTCTCACTAATTGTACGGTACTATTTTCTGTAAAGCTGCTTTGGAAAAATATGAATTAAAAGTATTATTATTCTTAAATATTGTAAGTATTATAAATGATTATAAATATTGCTGTTCAAAAAATAGTGCTATGCAAAAAGATATATGAAAATAAATTTGAATATATTTCACTTCTTATTGGGCTGAAAAAAAAATGTTAACGTATTGCATGTAAATAATTTTTTTCCCACAGGAAATAATATTTATTCATCCCATGTAACATGCAAATAGTCTATATATGTAACAGAATAATTTGAATGTACGTCAAATAAAAGTAAGGTTAGGTAGGTTATCATGATGGTTTCATTTAAACTCTACAAAGCAGAATGACACTTTCCATGGCACAGTGTTTGTTTTCTATTCTAGGCCTCGAGGAAATCTGTATCTGGAACACAACTAAACACTTTTTGTGTCTTCTCAGGTGACCTAAATAGTTCATGTTTCTCTTAAAAGGTGGAATCTAAAGCAGCCCTCATGTGAGATGTTCACTGAAGGTACTTGCCCTAATGCCACTTTGTTTATGAGATAAACTACAAAAGCTTGTAATATTAGTGTTGAGAACAGCTTAAAGAAAGAAAACTTTATCTTTCACGTCTCTCTCTCTCTCTCTCTCTTTCTCTCTCTCTCTCTCTCCCCCCCCTCTCTCTCCATATATTTATCTAGCATGAGATCATTTCTTGGCAGTCACATGGCTCCTTCTGTCAGCCAGTCCTGTCTCTGCAGTTACAATCGATAAAGCAATTGGTCCATTGTTTGACTCATTTAGTAATAAATTCAGCCTTGTCTGATAAATACCCTCTATTTTCATTCCTGTGACAACACTGCATAAAAGCCCTCTGTGTTTATTCTTGTCAGGATGTGCAAGATGGAAGAATTAAAGCAAGTTAAGAACTGCACAAAACAGTTTGGATAATTACACAAATACATAAATCAACACAATACTGTGAATACATTTTGAAGATTGTATTTACAAATAGAAATGTATTTACAAATTTAAAGCAACAGTGATGTTCAAAGGATTATGGTCCAATTTTTCTATTAACTACGACTTTTGCCTCAAAAAACTTCTAATTTTGGTTTATTAATAGTTGGTAAGGCAGTTGTTACGTTTAGGTATTGGGTAGGATTAAGGGATGTAGAATATGATCATGCAGAATAAGGCATTAATATGTGATGTATAAGTACTAATAAACAGCCAATATCCTACTGCATGCTAATAATAAGCACCTAGTTAATAGTAAGAACTGGACACTAAACTAAAGTTAGTTACAGTGAAGGATGTTTTTTCCCCCTTTCTCTTCAATTACAATATTCAATAAAATATCAAAAATAATTTTAAGGCATCTTTATTAATTTAAGGCAACTTTTAAAGCACTTTTTAGTTTTTAGATAAAAAGTCAGTCATTGTGTTCGATTTCAGTAAACAGGTTGATTGAAAGCAAAAGCATGTTTTATACCCTTAACAGCGCACTAAATATTTGTACATCAAACATTTGATTAATCAAAAAACATATTATATACATTACCATTCAAACGCTTGGGATCCATATTTTTTTAATGTTTTCAAATTAAGTGCCTGTGATGGCAAAGCCAACTTTTCAGCAGCCATTACTCCAGTGTCTCATGATCCTTTTTTAAACAATGTAAAAGCCTTTTCTTTTACTTTTAATCAATTTAATGCATCTTTGCTGAATAGATGTATTCATGTCATACATAATCTATTTTTAACAAATTGTTAATGCACATTCAGTCCCAAGACAAAATTTGTAAAAATATAAAGGTCCTCTTTGATGTTTTGATTTTATCGTGAAGCTTTTGACATAAGCATTTACAGTATATATATGCACAAAAGCAGGGCTATATTTCCTGTTCTTGTAATTACGTAAACTGAACTTTAATGGGTTCTGTGGAAGTATGAAGAACATATATTATACATATATATATATATATATATATATATATATAAACATTTAAGTCTAGGAACCTCACTGTGTATATGAAAGTTTCCCAAGCACAACATTCTCAAACATCAAGCAAAACAGGTATGTTAGACCAACCACCGACAGTGGGCTGAAAAGCTTCTCACTTGTTGCAGCTCTGAGCCTTATAGTGTGGGTTATTTTTAGGTTTTAATAGAGGAGGTGACAAAATGTCTAAACAAACTCACACTTCCTGTGAGGCTGCTGCTCAGGATCACAGCCAAGCCGACGGGAGAGTGTTTCATCTCCTGAGCAGTCAGGAACACTGATGGGAGTGTGTGCCAATCACAGGCCTTTTGACACAGAAGCAGGTTCCTCCTGATTCTTAGCTCAGATATTTTCAAATGTAAATATAAACTCTTCCCCAACTCTCAGGACTTTTTCAGACCTGTGGTGAGTCCACTTTCACAAGTGGTTTAATAATAGATGTGAAGATAATGGTTTGCTGTTGTATTGCTGGTTACTGCATTTCCAGATATGACCACCAGTCTGGTCAAACAAAGTTCAATAAGGCTAAGCGATTTGAAGCATTTTTATTATTATAGTCCAATTTTAATGAAATAAAATTGGCTTCCAGTGTCAGTACAATAGAAGTTCTGCTTGGAGTTTTCTTGAGGGGCATCTGCCTCTCAACAGAGTGAGAATCGTCTGGAATTGAGGTTCATTTTGGTGAGACCAAGATGTTTGAGAGTTGTGGAAAGAGTGAAGGCGGCTTTCATGGGGATGTCACACAGCAGGTCTGATTCCTCCTCGCACTCCTCCAGCTCATACGTGGCGTCATCCAGCATCTCTTTGTGACGGTGACACACCTGCTCCACCTTCAGCCTGTGGATCTCCCCCCGTAAGTGAATCAACTGCCGTGCGAGATGGTTATCCTGCATCTGCATCTCCCTCTGAGGAGAAATGAGAAAGAGAGAAAGAGAGAGCGAGAATGATTTTATAGCTCACACATTTCTGTGGACTACAGCTAAAACCAGATACTTTGATAACCAGCAGTAATTATAATGAGTTTAAATTATTCAGAACAGCAGTCACACATGCAGGGAATTGTCCACACCTTTCTGTCGAACACCCACTCAAGTTTCTGCAGCTGTGTGGCATTTAAGTGTAATACGCCGAGAGACTAGAGTCATTCCACCTGTGTTGTACTATGCCAAAGATTTCAACATCAGTTGAGCAGTCTGCCTCTTTAGCCAAATCAAATTGACTGCTTAACTGTCAATTATGTAATTTTATACTATATGTACAGTATATTGTTTATTTAAACTTATATTTAACATTAGTAATTTGGCTTTTTATGCACTACTGTTCAAATGTTTGGAGTCCATAAGATTTTTAACTTTTTTTTTTAAAGAAGTTTCTTATGCTCACCAAGTCTGCATTTATTTGATTATCAACTTAAAATATTCATGTGATGTCAAAGCTGATTCTTTGATTAATAGAAAGATCAAAAGAACAGCATTTGTTTGAAATAGAAATATTTTGCAACATTATAAATGTCTTTACTGTCCCTTTTGATTATATTAATGCATCCTTGCTGAATAAAAGTATTTATTTGTTTCCAAAAAAATAAAGAAATAAAATAAAAATAAAAAGAATACTGACCCCAAACTTTTGAATGGTATTGTTTCTTGTATGTTTAAGAACAACTTGAAAAAAAATGCTTTTTATTGATTAGATAGATAAATAGATAGATAATTTATTATATTACTTATTAGACAATGACCATATAAACTTAGCCAAAAGTTAAAACAAAATATAAAGCTTATGAAATATAAATACAATACCAGTTCGTTTCTGAGCCACTGTAACGCGTCGTCTATCGTATCAAAGCCGCATATATTCTTATAAGGCATCCCATCTTTCCAGTCGTCGGATAGCTGGGTGTCCTTCTCCACAGATTCTGGGCTGCTGACATTTGAACTGTCTGTGGCATCAATCCACGGGCGAGCCTGCAGTCGCTCTTTCCATTCTAAGTACGACGGTCTGCGCGTTTGGAGTTTGAGTTTCTCTGTCAGGGCTTTCACACTGTCCAGATCCTCCATATCTCCCTCAGAGCTCTCGTCTGCTCCCAGCTCTCTGAACTCCATCACTGTGCTGCTTTCATTCCAGCTGGGCGAGACTGTGACTTGTGACTGCTCAGACATGTGCACTGTGTGCCTGATCATGTGCACGAGTGATTAATCTCAAGAGGTGTGCTGTGCTCATGTCTATATAGACAGAAAAGTGACCGCCCATGTCCTGCAGCCAAATGACATGATCAGAGTTTAATCTGAGAACTTTAGACAGTCTGAACTTGTATGTTGCGGCCAGATGCGATATTTCGTGTTCATGTGAAACTATTCAAGTGGCACAGGGTCACTGACACCCTTAAAAACCTATAGTAAACAGCTTCTCACACACCTCACAAATCACGTTGGCTAAAGTGAAAAATATGTTAAGTTCCAGGACAGACAGTTTTCATCAAACAATACGGTTTCTCAAAGGCAACTAAGAAATGACGGTAAAAATGTATGTATTTTGTGGCCCAAAGCTCACTCACACTTTTTATCTATCAACAAGTCAGCGCGACTGCACCAACTGGGCCTACAGCCAACGTGAGTCTTTGCAACTGTTGTATAACAGAATGTCTCCATCTTCTGCTGATGTTGAGGAATTGCAGGGAGAATCTATTACAATCTAGCATCAGAATCAGTCAGATATAATTTATTAGGCTATTCTAAAACCAACAGTAGGCCAGTAAGTGGGTTTTCAAACAGGGCCCCGGCCGGAGTATTTTTTACTTATTTTTTACGAGCAGACACACCTCCCGCCGCTCGCGCACAGTCGATTAATGGTATTTTATATTTGCCAGATGCCGGTAGCCTAAGTTTTATAACATCGTACTTTAACATCGAGAGGTGGACACAGTTTTGTAGAGGATTACCTTATAACATTTGCTTAAGACAGAGACCCCCCAGCAAGCAATTTTATGTCTAAAAGACGTCTAATAGCCGTCAAAACACAGCCCTGACGTCTAGGCTAAAACGAGGCAAAATTTGGGCTGTCAGTGAAAAGACGTCTAACCATAACCCAAGAGTAGACTAGTCATCAATTAGACCGCTATTAAACGACTACATATTTATGTCTAATAGACAGTGAATACGGGTCTAGGCTAAAACAAGGCTGAATTTGGGCTGTCAGTGAAAATTTAATAGACGTCTAACCGCAGCCCAAGAATAGACTAGTCATCAAATATACAGCTAATGAATGACTACATATATACATGTTATAGACAACAAAATGTCTAAAGGATTCTTTTCACTTAAATATAACAGGTTCTCATAAATGACAATCCATTCAAACAAATTAAATATAAAGGTTTTATTTAGAAAAAGAACTCAAGATAATACAAAATTAAAAAAAATAATAAATAAAATTTTTACAAATACAATAGAATATATATATATATATATGAAATATTTTACAACTTTACAAAAAAGGACAAAAAAAGGAATAAAAAAGGTTAACAATGTTTTTTGGTTTATAAATCAATCTGATTAATTGTTGGTTTTATTTCCATAGCATTCTTAACTCAAACTCTGTTGCCGCTGGAAAGTTCATCTGCATGAGAAAAGCATTGTTGACATAAGGGAGTCATTCTCTTTTGTTTGCATGCACACTAGGGCTGGGCAATACAGTTTTAGGAATATATGGATATATTTTTCAAAGCAATATAGATTGAGACCATATCATTTATATCAATATAGCCTGATGTCACATTAAAAGAATTTATTCAACCAGTTCTTAAAAAAAAAAAAAAAAAAAAAAAGATAAACATTGTGTATCACCATTCAGCCTAAAAACAGAGATAAGCTGTCTGGTCAATGACCACCCCCCTTCATACTGAATTTTGACATAATATAATACCCTAAAATATAATACAATTTAAGGTGGTTAACAGTTGCAGACAAAGACTGACATTTAAAAAAATGACCAGTAAAGGAAATCTTTTTTTAAATTTCTGATTTGCGTCATGAAAGTACATTTCTGATCTTTTGCTACATTATGAACCATCCAAACCTCTTAGGTCATCTGGGGCAGGTCTACTTTCTATCCCTAGAGTCAAAACTATGATGAATAGATTTTTTTTTTATCTGGAACAATCTCCCAGAAAACTGCAGGTCTGTTGCAACTAGGGCTGTAGTCAAGACCACCTTTGTCGAGTCCAAGACAAGTCCAAGTCCAGAACTAGTCGAGACCGAGTCGAGACCGAGTCCGAGTTCAAAAAGGTTAGAGTCCAAGTCAAGTCCAAGTCCAAAGAGGTTTAAGTCCAAGTCCAAAGAGGTTCCAGTCCAAGTCAAGTTCGTGTCCAAATGAGACAGTCAAGACAGAGACAGAAAAAAAAGAATCCTCTTCAAGACCACGTACATAACTATTGATAATTTATGTGTTGCGAGAGACAGCATATCTTCTATTCTAAGATAATCATTTGCATTATTATTTGTAATGATCAAAAAGCATGTGCAGAGTAGCAACACTGTAGGATCAAATAAGGCCATTTTATTTACTTTAGGTATAGCAATTTCACTAAAGTGCAACTTCACATTTTCAGTCTTTTTTATTATAGTGTAACAATCACATTTTGGGCTACAATGGAAAATGTAAAAAAAATAACAAGCAACACAGGTGTCACTAAAAAAAAAATGACATGTTCCCATTTTTGAACTTATTACTTGCCCTAAAGAATCCATAGTAGGCCTACAAAGTAACTAAAACAATAAACCAGTGGGGTTTTTTGCAATGACGATGACAAATAAACTAATAATTAAGTGTGCATATTAGCTGTCTGCTTGTTTTTAAATTCACTTCAGCTGTGGTTCCCAAACATTTTACAGTCACGTACCCCCTGAGGCATTTAACATTCTTCTGCACTGCCCTCTCTTCCACTTAGACTGCTGCAGTCACACCTTTTCCATTAAGGGACAATATTTTCCCCCTTAAACTGATTGTGCATTTAAAGTGCTTTTTTTTTTACCTTTATAAATACCTTTATAAAATAAATAATGTTTTTAAATTAAAAATGTCCAAAAGAGAGATAAACGATGTTAAAACGAGTGATACTTTTAAATATTAAACTAAAACCACCAGTAGGTGGCGGTAAGTCATGACAGACAGCAGCAAGAATATTGGATGTATTTGACCTTTTAATCGCAGTAAGTCACTCATTTTGGTACTTGTGACTCTGTTTGACTTCTGTCTCTGTTTGAGACTAAGCGTGGCTTTGTTCGCTCCACTAAAATAGATCAGTGGTGCGCGCGCTTTTGGTGTGAGACGAGTGAGAGAGAGGAGGCGCCCGTGCGGGTGTGTGTCACTTCACCGTAGGAGAGAAGAGAGCAAGAACGCGCGGCTGACGTTATTGCCTGTGCGGCGCCGCTGGTAACAACGGATCTGCTCGGAATTGGAAAGAAGTGAGACTAACCTGCTGGACTCGGTCGAGACCAACTAGAACTTTTGGCGAGACCAATGACCAAGTCCGAGACAAGTCCGAGTGCAAATGCCAACGAGTCCGAGACAAGTCTGAGACAACAGAAAAACGTCTCGAGTCCGGACTCGAGTAAAACAGCACTAGTTGCAACTGTTAATTCTTTTAAATCAAGGCTAAAGACTTTACTATTTGCCACTGCCTTTTATTAATTGGAATAATTATTAATTTATTACACTGCGCTGTAACTTTTACTCTCCTGTTTTTTCTTGTTTTTATTTTATTTAGCTCTTTTAAAGCGTTTTCAAATGTCTTCTTATATTGTCTTTTTATATTGACCTATGTTGCTGTTATGTTTTATGTAAAGCACTTTGAATTGCCTTGTTGTTAAAATGTGCTAAACAAAATAAACTTGCCTTGCCAAATCCAAAACTCATATTTTCATATCATAATTATCTAAAGATTAAAAAAATATATGTGGCTTTCATGTTTAATCCCTTGTATTTAGATAGAGAGTTTAAGGGCACAAGGAAACACTATACAGTACACGCATGTTAATCTAAACAACATGTTTTACTCCGAGTCTGCACTGTTACCCGATAAAATGTCACGGTTCCTACACATGATAACAAATAATGTAGGCTATAAATAATGAACACATGTCAAAATGAAAAACACATACTTACAAGACCAAAAGAAGAAATGAATTTGCTTTAACGTTTGCTGTTGTTTGCTCTCCGACAGTGGTTAGGCTTGTTTGAGATGAGCAAAATCTCCGAAGAACCGATCAACGGTGATCACCGCAAGATGCATGCCGGTTAGAAATGTGTCCGAGGGTGGGCCGCCTTGCTCTGATCTCATGCCGACGTGTGTCGAAAACCTCTCGCGAGGGCAAGGCGAACGTGTCGGATTCTGCAGTCGAGCGCAGTTGCTCTCCACCGACCAAAAGCACGATGGTAAACGACTTGCTGACGAAACAACTTAATGCTCATTGGTTTAAACAACCGTGATGTATTGATCTATTTTAAAATGTTTGATTTTAATACTCTAATATCATGATTTTATGTGTATAAATTATGTGTGAATATTCCCAAACTCTCTGACAGTGCGATCTCTCTATGGGTTATGTGATTGTTGTCATATTTATAAAAATATATAAAAACATGTCTGTAATTAAAATAAAAATGATTGATACACATGCCTTTCGAATGGAAATAAATAACAAGTACTTTGTGTGTCTTGTTCATTATATTTATTTTCATATAAAAGCAACAGAACTTAAATTACATCCAGTTTATCAGCAACAAAGCGCACGAGTGTGAATCCCGCGATATCCACCTTTGATCTTGTAGGTTCTGGTCCACTACGAGAACAGAGAACTGTCTGTCTTGCCTGTGCTTTTTTCACTACTCCCCTCACTGCAGCCGTTTACACAGAGTTGGCTCAACAATGACTGTGTTCCCCACAGAAACAGCTGTTGACTCAGGAAGCTGAGCCTAAGCAAGATGCTCATGGTGTGGTTCTAGAGTTATTTTCTCCTTCAACTTAGCTGTGCCCACCTTATCAGGCATGTCTTCTCCTTTCCATTGTTCTTCATTCAAAAGTAGAGACAGGAATTGGTTACATTCAACACCATCAGAGTTAGCTGGGTTTGACACAAGTCTCCAGTATCCGTCAGTTTCCTTAATTTTTTGAATCAGTCACTTGATAGCATTGCTACCCAGGATCAAATCGTCGGTCTGACCTAGAACGATTAAAACTAGAACAACCATCTTACAGGCATAAACTGAGACTTCAAGTTCATACATCACTTTAGGGGTAACGCGTTGTCCGCCACAGCCAATTATGACAACATCGTTGGCAGGGAGCTTTTGTAAATCGGGCTTGTGCTATATAATAAGCAACGTTCAGCATCTTCACTTAACGTGCACGCCATGGAGCCGCTGTCAACCATAGCTTCCAGTTGAAGGTCGCCCGATGCTGTCTCAGGTGTGTAAAACAGACTATCATTTCTCTGTACTCTGTGCATGTTCTGAAAAATGACAGTTTTTCCTGCAGGCTCAACAGAATTAGAAAGACTATAAACTGAGGTAGGATCATTCATACAACACTGGCTGGGACTGGGAGGAATATTCTCATGATCTACACTGTCCTCCCTTGAGCGTAGATCTTCTAGTTTCCCAGCCCTTGAGAAGACGGAGTGGTCAGAAGCACTGGAAGCACTACTTTTTGTCACGACAATGTGTGAGGCCAGAATGATCAGGGCTCGAACAGACAGTGCATGGCAGGTCATTGAGTCCTTTTATTCGAGGTAGACTTACATTGGGCTTTGAGCGTCGACTTGGCTCTTTGCTGGTGGACTCCTTTAACAGGACTTTTTCCAACAGGCTCATGACTCGCTCTAACGCAGAAGCTTCTAAAGACTTAGACTGCTGGACATCAGAAGTAGACGGAACTTGTGTCAACTGTATGTGTTGGGCTGAATCTGGTGACTATGCTATCAGCAATTTGCTGACCGACTTGGCTGATTATGTCTATCATTGCAGTGATTACATTTGGAGACTGTGTGTTTGGGAATGGGGTAGACGAAAACACACCTTGTTGCTCTTCTGAAGCATCTGATTCATGACTAGTGGACGGGCCCGTCACAAACTAATGGATCTGAATTGGAAGCATGACTGTCTACAAGCACATTTGCATCACTCTGAACATCGGGCTCACTGAACTGTAATGACTTTGGTACTTTCAATAGACCCCATCCTCTACCTTTACTTCCACATACTGGAGTGTTACAGTCATCAAAACCACTCATAGTGCATTTCAGTACACATAAACAATGAATAATATAGATAGAGGAAAAACTAGAAAGTGTTGTTGAAAAACTGTCCTTTGTAAATGACTCTGATTCTCAAATTCTTCAAAGGCAGTCACTCAGTGAATAAAAAAAATGAATAAAGTTTCTCGTCTTCTTTTAAAAAATGATTGTGTCCACCTGACTCCAGTGAAAACTTTAAGATGAACCCTCGGCCGCTTCAGATATCATCTTGATTGAAGAAACAACGAGTCACGGCACCAATGTAACCCCTCTACCCAGGTCCTACTCGCCCTGCTCTGTGCGGGCCTCCAACCTGGGTCTCTGGCGTGGGAGTCGGACACTCTAACGAGGAGGCTAAAGGCTGCAACCCCTAGCCTCGGTCGCTAGGGCATCTCTTGAGATCAGAGGAGTGAGGTTTACTTGCACAGCAACTATTAGCTGGCCTCTGTTACACTCACCCCCCTAAACCTCACTCCCATCCAGGTCACGGCACCAATGTGACTGTGTGTGTGTGTTGGATGGAATAATTCAGGCTGAGATCAGGTGGATGGTCACTCAAAGTTGCTTTACTCGGGCCTGGGACAAGACAAGACTGGGACAAACAGCACCAAAAGGCTGATCAGCATACAGTGCATCGATGTTGCATGAGAAGTAAGATATGCAACTCTGCTGATTACATTTTCTCAAAGTGATCGTGAACATACAGTGGACAATTCTAAATAAAACATACATTAAATAAAATAAAATAAAACACTAATACAGACAATTTTTGTATAAATGAAATGAGGAGAGAAGAACGCAGCCTTAAAACGGCGCAGTTACACAGGACAGCACGTGCGAAAGGATAGAAGCACGTGTGCTAATAGCTAACACTCAGCTGGGGCTAATATTATTTTTAACACAGAACATGACAAAACTGAATAAAACACATACCTGGGACAAACAGCACCAAAAGGCTGATCAGAATGCAGTGCATCGATGTTGCGTCTTAAATGAAATAAACAGAAGTTCAGAGTTCACAAGCAGGCCAATTAACACACTCTTCATCTTATCGTCACAAATAACACATGTTTGACTCGACTAACACAACTAGGAGCTGACAGACAAAATAAGTAAAATTGTGTGTAGTTTAAAGTTCAAAAACTTCAGCTTCGGATGAGCGCGCACACAAATCTTCTTACAGCGCACGCGAGTTCTCTTTCGCGTCTTGCTCTTGAATGTTTAAATTAGCAAGGCTTAAATGAGTTTAGTTTAAACACAGATAGCAACGTGTGCTATTCAGGTCTCACCTGCGCTCACGCGCTATCAACACCAGGGTCATGCGGCGTAAATGACTGGACATTAGAGCATACGGGACTCGCATTGAACAAAGTTTACAAAGAGTGACTGTTTTGTCCACGCTTTTTGATTATCGTTGTTGTAACGTTTTGGGAAGCCAGAATGTTTTCATCGACTGAAACATACATTATCTGAACACTGTCTGTCTGTTTTCCACGTTGCTACTTTAAACAAACCACTTTAGCCTATAGATGTGTCGTCGTTCAAGATGGACCGCGGTGCAAGTGCGTGCCGAACCGTAAGTGGAGAACGGTACCGTTCGATTTTTTTTACCGAGAACCGTTGCACCCCTATATATATATATATATATATATATGTGTGTATATATATATATATATATAATATCTATGATTGTGTGACAGCAAAAATAATAGGCCTATGCTGTTTCAAATGTTTACTTGCATTTGATGGTATATCATGCATCCCACAAGCTTTGTGGGCAAAAATTACTTAACACTATTTTGGCTACACTCATTGCTGGTCTGAATCAGGGCTATAGCCAAGCCATAAAAAATAGACTATAGATTGCCTCGATTTCGCCGGGTGGACTAAAAGCAGACTGCACATAGCCTATCCAATTCAGAGCTAAATCGTGACTACAGATAGACCATGTCATGAAATGACACTTAAATCTTGTAGATATCATTGACATTGCAAACATGATGGGATATCAACCACCTCTTGCACTTCCTGTCCAAAAACTACAATAAATCAGGATTGACTAAAGGTGGGCTACAAATAGCCGGTCTGACTACAAGCTAAATCTTGGCTACGCACAGCCTACACATAGAACATGCCAAAGATATGAAATCAAACACCTTGTAATCACTGTTGACTTCGCTTACATGATAGAATATCATACATCTCACAAGTTATTTTGGCAAAAACGACATGTAACCAAATGAAAGATTATTTTGGCTAAAAGTGGGTTACTCATAGCCGGATTATATCGGGTCTATAGTTAACAGAGACGGTGAAATGATGGCTATTGCTTGCTGGGCCGGAGTGGTGGCTTGCCCACCAGCTCTCTAGATTCAGCGTGAGAGCTACCAGAAAATGAAATGGAGTTGTCGGAGCACATCAAGACGGCTAATGTTGAAGATGTTATCCTGAGAAGACCTTTCCATCCAGCGCTCAGAGGAACCCTATGCGTTACCAGCCACCACCTTCTGTTTTCAGACAGTAAGGATGAAGCTTCCTGGCAACTTCTCATTCTCATTGATGCCATTGAGAAAAGGTAGAGAGACAGCTGTTCTCATCAGCTGGAGTTTAATTATTCTCTGCTGGGGCAGAAAACCCATCATAAACCAGCCTAAATTGGTTTGCTGGTATTTCAGTTTCGTTTTGTTGGTGTAACCAAATATATTTAAGTTGATTCATTTATGTTAAGTAATATTTATTGTTCAGTGTTACCGTATCACACTTTTGTTTCAGCAGCATTTTTGCATGTATGTAGCTTATTGTTGATCAATGCTGAAACATGTTCAGAAAAACAATATGCCTTTCCTTTGTAAATGCATAATTCATATTCTCATTAATTTGTCCATCTACTCTTTGAATCACATTTGGTTCATAATTACACCAGATAAGCTTAGAAAATTGTTTGTGTCTGATCCCTGAAGTGACCTGCTTCTGTAATATTAAACTCTAATTCTCTCTTTCTCTAATATAACCCATCACTTTTCCTGTGTATCAGTGTCAAAAATCTTTTCGAATACCCCAGGTACACTTCTAAAGCAGGCCCTATGTTTGATGTGTGGACTGTTGCTCATTGAACCTGCCTTTTTATTCTGATCTGGGATCTGCCGTTAATTTATACAGTAGTGTTAAGAAATGAGGAGAGCAGTGGCAGTGGGAAGCATCTCATTTCAGTGTAAGAAGGCAACTTCTAAAATGAGCTGCGCTGGCAATGTGTTCTTAGCTTATGGCAGGAAGGAGAACAATGAGCATTTTGCAAGATCTTTTCTGCTTTGCAATGAGCATTTATGTAAAAGATCATATCACTATCATATCACTCTGACATACTTTTTGTGTTTTGAATACAGGCAAAGCAGCAATATTCATGTACATGATATGCAATATATATTTATGTTTGTAATCTAATGTCCAAATATGGAAATACAACGAGAGGGACTGTTAGTTTACGTTCTATTAAAGTTTTGTTTAGAGCTCAGTCATACCTCTCAATTGATCTCACTGTCTCTCTGCTAGCCTTACGCACATGGCTTGTTTTTGCTTCCTGCTTCTGTCTCTACTGAGGCCCCAATAGGGATGATTGTATTGAATTTGAGAATGTGAGCAAGGCGTGTTCTTAAAAATGTGTGTGGGGGTGTTTGTATGTGTCTAAAACAGGACTATGGGATCCTCTTGTAGTATCACCATTAAATGTAAGGACCTGCTTGTTCTTCAGTTGGAAATTCCTGGAATGGAGGAATGTCTGAACATAGCCAGTTCTATAGAGGTACTAAATATAGTTAAAACTAGTCGCACTTGCGACAAGGATTAATATTAATATTGCTCAGTTTTAGGAATGCTCTACACTGCTGGGTTTTAAATTTTTTTACAATTGTTTCAACCTAAAATTGGGTCAAATATGGACAAACCCAACCATCGGGTTAAAATTTTAATTAAAAAATTTAACCCAATGGTTGGGTTGTCCATTTTTGACCAAAATTTTGGTTGAAACAACCAAAAAAAAAAAAAAAAAAAAAAAAAAAATATTACTAAGGTATGTACCAGTGTTAAGTATACCCTCGGTTGTTCATTGTGTGATGTCATGTAAAAACAGTGAACCTATCAGGACCGGAGTGTCATGGTATAAAATTGGAGGGCTTTGGTTACCTGGGATGCGTTGTCATCCGTACTGCCCCTTTACAGGAGTTCGCCATTTATGAATGGAATGATGTTTGGTGTGCCGTCCCTGCTTCATGCTGCTGTGCGTAGACTGCCCCCAGTTTCAGTTTGTCGACGAACAACTAGCTGCACGTTATGATCAGCAACCACGCATAGTACCGCGCTGTGAACATCTCTTGGTTGATTTACATGCCCAAGGGTTTCATCGCTGTATTATGCGACGGAATGCACGTCTAAATTTCAGTTTTTCTTTGTTACAAAGTGTGACTGATTGATTGGAATATATTTAGTTTTTGTCTTTTTTTGTCAACTGTTTATTTGAGGCTGGTCAATACCAGCTAATTATTGGTGTTGTTGTTTTATTTCCTTTTGTATTTTATAGAAAAAGGGGAGGAGTTTGGCCCTTCGTTTAATGGTGTCCACATTGAGTGCCGTGCTTCATAGGTTGGAGTGATTTGGTTTATGGTTAAGTGTGGTGTGAGAATTGAGGGTTATGGCAGGCCATCTCCCTCCTTTAAACTTGCTTTATTTTATTGTGTTTATGCATATTGTAGCTTTTGTAAAGTGTCTTTCTTTTGTTGTTTGTTGTTTTTGTGACCTGTGAATATTGAGCCCTTGTGAGATAATGTGACCGTTTTTAACTTTTGTACACTTTAATAAAGTTGCCCCATCTTTGTAATCCTTTGCCTATATCTCTACCCACCTTTTGGTAACAAACTTGTGTTGCTGTATTAAATTATTTCTGTGGGTATAAAACCCCGGTGGCGTAGTCGGAATCAATTGTGATCTTTGGGTATCGCTCGGTTACAGGTAGTACATTTGAACAAACCCCAAAGTTTAAGTATTAAATGTTGGCACACAGTTTGTCCCCAACCATTTGTGCTACAGACATAAATTAAACCTCAAATCAAGCGGTGTTTTGAAGAGAGGTGTGTGATTACTTTGATTGGACTTGTAATTCAACTTGTGAACAATACTATACAATAATACACTAATACAATACTGATTAATATTAGTGTAAATACTGTCAGTAGTAAAGCATCCTGGAAAATCCTAAATACTATGGGTCATTGCATGTTGTCATTAAAGATTACATCTCTTAAAAGATGACTTTTAAAGATGACTAAAGATGACATCAAGCATATATTCTGAAAGAACAAGCCAATCTTCACTCTAGACACTGGCAGTAAAATGAATGTTCAGACCAGCACTGCTTCATCATTAATGAGAGTAGATTCTGATATTGTTTCTGTCTCTGTAGGCTCTCTCGGCTCTGGAAAGTGTGACAAAGATGTATCCCTTTTTCTATAGACCGTCACACCTTACTCTTAGCTGTTTTAGAGAGCATTTACTCATTTTGAGACTGTTTTTAAACAGTAACTATCTGTAACGTCATTTTTCATGTGTGGAAAAAGCAACGAAACTAAACTAGCCAATCAGATTTCTTTTTAACCGTATCCCCCCACGCACACATTTGACTTTACAACACACAAACGCACACCTTTATTTATTCTCATTCTCTCTTGCTTTCTAAATGTGTTATGAGTGTACGCAGATAGATTTTAATAATCAATTTAACAATTATGTAAAAAATAAAAACGGCATTAATTAGTGCCCTCTTATGGTAGGCACAGTGAGTACAGCCGTACGGCTGCAGGCGCCACTGCACGTGAGCCCATGTATTCCAGCAGAAACTGCTGTGATGCCAGTCTGATGATGCGTTCCTTTATCTGGTAGTGATGAAGCCTTACGATTAAAGGCCTTGGATGTTGTCCTTCTGCAGATCTGGGGGCCAGAGATCAATGGGCACAATCCACTACCACAGGTAACTCGAGCGATATTATTAAATTTGGCATCCTCATTTTTATGGAGTTTGGAAAAATCGACCATAATATCCGCAATGGAAGGATTAGCAGGCATTACATTGAATCCTTCAGCCGTCTTTCCAAAGTTTGAAGGTAACTGGCTGCTTGAGGCCTGGTCGTCTTGCTACTCCTTCTGGTTCTCTGCAGGTTTATCCATCTTATCGACTCTTTTTGTGGGTTTAGGCTTCGTCATTCTTTTGAATACCTAAGATTTATCTAAAAAAAAAAAAAAAAAAAGGCTTTTTAATGAGAAATTGGGTTATTTCCAGGAGCCTCTCTTAAACATGTCTACTCTCTTTTCCGCTCCATACCCACTCATCCTGCCACCAGGGCTTCTGAGGGGCTCGGGTCTGACACGGCTTCACCAGGCGGGTGCATAGTCCATCAGCCTCTCCTGTGCGATGAAAGATAAACAAATGGTGTCACTTTTTGACCACATTGGATATGAGCTCTTATAAATAGCCTGATCGAACTATTCTTGTTTTATGTCTTTTATAAATAACCTGAAAACCGATTTGTCTAAGGCACATATGAACACTCAAACATACGTGAATAATGTTTGACCAGCTCTGAGAGGGAACTGAAGGAGATCTTGGAGGTGATGTTAAATCCGCCTGCGTCCAGGTTGCGGATACTGTAGTGCTTGATGACGTCCCCCTGTGTGTGGTCAAGGTCTCTCACAGATAGGGAGAAACTACCTAAGGCACCAGAACAAGAAGACAATCAGAGGCGGCCAAGTGCACATACTGTACAATCGAATGTCATCTACCTTCACAACACTGAGAATTTCTAGACTGGAGTCATTTTACAGTGAATGACATGTAGAAAATGTTCTAAAATTCACCCTTGAATTATCCCAATGGGTTTCCTGACACAATAACTTATTTAAAATGTATTTGAATATTTTGATTTAATACTATTTCTAAAATTATTATTTTATTTATTTTAATTTTGTATGTTTTTATTAAAATTATAATTATTATTATTATTTATGTTTTACAATTTTTTTTTTTTTTTAATTTTATAGTGAAACTAGAAAAGCAAAACATTCTGATCCAGCACTGTAATGTGATATGGCCTGGCTATGAGTCCTGTGTCCTGGTGACAGGACTGTAGCACTGTCTGATGTACCCTCATGCTTTTGTGTGTGTGTGTGTGTGTGTTTTTTTTTGCTGTTGTGTGTGGAGTAATGTGTTGTTTCATACCTGGTGTGGTCTCACTCTCTCTGATGAGGAAGGAGCCCTGCGTGTTACCAGGGGATTGTAATTGCCTCATGGCATCATTCCTGGAGAGATTTTTAAAGAACCACCTGCAACACAACATTATTGTCATTTTATGAGGGCTTTGACTCATTAATTATCTTATTTGGGATCGTTTATTTTGGGTTTAAATTGTTCTAAAGATACAGGGTTGGGGCGTTTCAACTCCTCCCAAGATCTTAAAATTTTTAGACCTGAACATACACAGAAATGTGGCATCAGCAGTTTAGCATAGTGATGCTCAGAAACTTGTGATTTGTGGGAGTATTTTTTTTTTCTTCTCTTTCCATTACTGACACCACATAAATCATTTGTCATAAGCGACAGGAGATACCCTAAATGAATCAACCTTTCAGCCACAGTTTTGGGTGGCATTTCCCAAATCTCATTGTGGGAAAGCTAATTTGATCTTCTCTGTTCAAAAAACCACATCAGCTGATCTGCATACATACATAAATTTAACCGTGCTTTAAATTGTGGATTTGTTTGGGTATACATGAGTGTGTGCGCTCCAAATGCAATTGATCGTTACATTACTTACGGTTCTGTCTCCATGCTGTTCAGTTTTGCTACAAAATTCTGTGGTATGTATCCCTTCTGCCTGCTAAACAGAGACTCCGCCATGTACCATTCAGGATCATCGCTAAGAAACACAAATATATACACACATTATAGATCATACCAGGACAGTGTTTTAAAACCACATAAAAATTGAAACAGGGAAACCCTGACTCTGATCTAAACAAGTGAAACTAAAAAAAGTGACATTTAGTTCAATTCAACTTCTCATAACCAAATAGATAATGTTTAGATAATCTGCAAAGATTGTCAGTCTGTTTTAACATAGGTGTTGCTTACACATTTAGGATTTTCATCTTCTCCCCTTTCTCAAACCCAAGGTCGTCACTGTAGCATGGCTCATATTTGTATATGGCTACCACTAGGTTTTCTGGAATACATAGATGACAAGAGTGAGCTATCTACAATACAAATTAAGAACATACATATAGGACAGGTGTTTGACGTGTCATCTCACCAACGAAGAGGAGATGATGGTGGAGGTGTGTAAAATATGCTTTATAGTTATTCATCTAGAAAGTGCCTTTGAATCATTCACTATTAATTCCCACTGTAAAGTCAATTTCTGTAATACAGTTGAGAAATAGGAAGTAAAACACTTCTTACCCATCCATACTTCTCCAAACTGCCCCTGCCCCAGTCTGCGCTCTAGATTGAGAGACTCACGGAGTACTTCCCACTCATCCTGCCACCAGGGCTTCTGAGGGGCTCGGGTCTGACACGGCTTCACCAGGCGGGTGCATAGTCCATCAGCCTCTCCTGCGCGAAGAAAGATAAACAAATGGTGTAACTTTTTGACCACTCTGCATATGAGCTCTTATAAACAGCCTGATCGAACTCTTCTTGTTTTATGTCTTTTATAAATAACCTGACAACCGATTTGTCTAAGGCACATGTGAACACTCAAACATACGTGAATAATGTTTGACCAGCTCTGAGAGGGAACTGAAGGAGATCTTGGAGGTGATGTACAATCCGCCTGCGTCCAGGTTGCGGATACTGTAGTGCTTGATGACGTCGCCCTGTGTGTGGTCAAGGTCTCTCACAGATAGGGAGAAACTACCTGAGGCACCAGAACAAGAAGACAATCAGAGGCGGCCAAGTGCACATACTGTACAATCAAACATCTACCTTCACAACACTGAGAATTTCTAGACTGGAGTCATTTTACAGTGAATGACATGTAGAAAATGTTTTAAAATTCACCCTTGAATTGTCCTAAAGGGTTTCCTGACACAATAACTTATTTAAAATGTGTTTAAATATTTTTATGTAATAATATTTCTAAAATTATTATTTTATTTTATTTTAATTTTGTATTTTTTATTAAGATTATTATTATTATTATTATTATTTATGTTTTATGATTTTTTTTTTTTTTTTTTTTTAATTTTATAGTGAAACTAGAAAAGCAAAACATTCTGATCCAGCACTGTAATGTGATATGGCCTGGCTATGAGTCCTGTGTCCTGGTGACAGGACTGTAGCACTGTCTGATGTACCATCATGCTTTTGTGTGTGTGTTTTTTGTTGCTGTTGTCTGCAGAGCAATGCGTTGTTTCATACCTGGTGTGGTCTCACTCTCTCTGATGAGGAAGGAGCCCTGCGTGTTACCAGGGGCCTGTAATTGCTTCATGGCATCATTCCTGGAGAGATTTTTAAAGAACCACCTGCAACACAACATTATTGCCATTTTATGAGGGCTTTGACTCATTAATTAATTATCTTACTTGGGATCATTTATTTTAAATTTAAATTGTTTCAAAGATGCAGGGTTGGGGCGTTTCATTCCTCCCAAGATTTTAAAAATCTTAAACCTGAGCATCCGCAGAAATGTGGCGTCAGCAGTGTAACGACTGAGACAAATCAGACACAATCATTTGTCATATTTAACGCGTAATCTTTAAAACTCACTCTGAGGCCTGCGGGACCCTCCTCCACGGACCAGCCTGTGCAAGGGCCTCAGTTACCATGGACATCAGATAAGGCTGATTTTTTATGACCCGCAAATATGCACAAGCTGCTCTGAACGAGGCAGCCACATGGGAAAGCAGTGGCCATAGTCCTCAAAACAGACTTTCATTAATTTATAGACAAACTGTTCTATAAATGAACAAGCATTCCAGGACATTATTATAACTGTTTTGCAAACTGTTGTTTGTATGATATCTGTTTTATGCATATTTTATGATAAGAACCAATGATTAACGTAAACCAACCTATAACAAATTTGGTGCCTATGAGTTTGTATTTTGAAGATTTAAATGCTTGTGTATATGATATGTCGATACCTGTGCAACATATCAGTATTACAAGAATCTTTAATAGTTTCTTCTCCATCTGTAACTAATCCAGTTACATGCACATGATCTCCTCAAGACAAAGTATCGTAAACTTTCCTGTCGGGAGCTCATGTATGATTGGTCCACTGACCCAGAGGGAGAATGACTTCTCCTGGACCTTAAAAGCCAGCGCACAATGCTCCTCCCTCTCTCTCTTGCTTCTTCGACGGACTGGAGAAACCCCTGCGGGGGCAGCCTCTCAGGCCAAGGCCTGTGGGCCTGCTGCCCTGCTCCCTGCCATGTGCTTAACTGGGAGAGAAAAGGACTCCTCCCCATTAAGATTCAAACTAACCATGAAGTTTGTCATCAGTTCTTCATTCAACGCAGAAGACATCGATTGCAACCTCAGCACCATCGGACTGAATTCTCAGGACTTCCTACAGCAACGGTGTATCCAGACGCTCTTCAAAAAGGCAGAGGCCTAATGCAAGTATCGTACGATATACTAAATTGCTTCTAGTTAGTTAAAGTTGTGAACCTCCTTTGTTAACAAAGGAGCTTTGTAATGAATACTGATGATTCTTTCCGGGTTTTTGACTTTTCCCCATAGCTCCTCATGTTTCCCACTTCTGGTCTCACTCTATCATTCCTCATTTTACCCATGTACGTGTGACTTGTGTGTGTGTATGTATGTGTTTGTTAGTTTAGTTATGTGTTCGTGATATAGTTAATAAAACTTGCGCATAATACATATTTGGCTCTGAGTCTCTGTCTGCAATAGATTGTCTCTTAAATGATCAGATCTTATTACCAGCTCTAAGCACTGTAAATGCTAAGAAAGAATTATTTTTCTGTGGCCATGAAAAAATACCATTCTCTTAGAATTAATTAATAATCAATACTGAGTGTTCACAGGATGAACTGGTTTATTGATTGTAATTTTAATGCAGCTACATCAAGTTAATCTGATTAACTGATTCAAATATTCATAATTAATCATAATTAATAATCATGAGTTATGAATAATTATTAATATTTCCCCTTTGAGCTAATTTGTAACAGCAGTTTAGCATAGTGATGCTCAGAACTTGTGTGATTTGTGGGAGTATTTTTTTTCTTCTTCTCTTTCCATTACTGACACCACATAAATCATTTGTCATAAGCGACAAGAGATAACCTGAATGAATCAACCTTTCAGCCACAGTTTTGGCATTTGGCATTCAGGCATTTCCCAAATCTCATTGTGGGGAAGCTAATTTGATCTTCTCTGTTCAAAAACCCACATCAGATGATCTGCATACATACATTTAATCGTGCTTTAAATTGTGGATTTGTTTGGGTATACATGAGTGTGTACGCTCCAAATGCAATTGATCGTTACATTACTTACGGTTCTGTCTCCATGCTGTTCAGTTTTGCTACAAAATTCTGTGGTATGTATCCCTTCTGCCTGGTAAACAGAGACTCCGCCATGTACCATTCAGGATCATCGCTAAGAAACACACATATATACATACATTATAGATCATACCAGGACAGTGTTTTAAAACCACATAAAAATTGAAACAGGGAAACCCTGACTCTGATCTAAACAAGTGAAACTAAAAAAGTGACATTTAGTTCAATTCAACTTCTCAAAACCCAATAGATAATCTTTAAATAATCTGCAGAGATTGTCAGTCTGTTTTAACATAGGTGTTGCTTACACATTTAGGATTTTCATCTTCTCCCCTTTCTCAAACCCAAGGTCGTCACTGTGGCATGGCTCATATTTGTATATGGCTACCACCAGGTTTTCTGAAATACACAGATGACAAGAGTGAGCTATCTACAACACACATTAAGAGCATATATGTAGGACAGGTGTTTGACGTGTCGTTTCACATGGAAGAGGAGATGATGGTGGAGGTGTGTAAAATATGCTTTATAGTTATTCATCTAGAAAGTGCCTTTGAATCATTCACTATTAATTCCCACTGTAAAGTCAATTTCTGTAATACAGTTGAGAAATAGGAAGTAAAACACTTCTTACCCATCCATACTTCTCCAAACTGCCCCTGCCCCAGTCTGCGCTCTAGATTGAGAGACTCACGGGGTACTTCCCACTCATCCTGCCACCAGGGCTTCTGAGGGGCTCGGGTCTGACACGGCTTCACCAGGCGGGTGCATAGTCCATCAGCCTCTCCTGCGCAAAGAAAGATAAACAAATGGTGTAACTTTTTGACCACATTGTATGGAAGTAAAATAATGCCATATGTTTTTGAAACAAAAAGCATGTTGAACTGCTCTACTTGGAAAAAAAAATATGCATTGCATTAACTGTGCTTGTATTTTAATGCATTGTATTTTTAGGGCTTGCATTTTTATGGGATGAAATTCAACATGGCTGTATATTTAAGCTGTAAATAGTTCAATTCAAAACATTTCCCCCACATTTTCATTGTTAAAAATTCAATAATCCATATTCACCTTTCAGATTTCACTTCCAAAATATTCATTCTGTTTAAAAATACAACCTATAATATTCAGCAGGCAATTTTCGGTCCATTTTAATTCGCGTCCACAAATTCAGTGGTTCAAATTTCAACATTTCACATCAGGGAACTGCAGGAAAAGCAGTAGAGTACCGAGCATAATCTCCATCTGCTGTTAGTCGACCTCACCAGCAGGGAGCGATGGGCAGAGAGAGTCATTAATTCGTTAAAACGGATTTACATTAACGGAGCAAGCGTTAGAAGACAGTATTGGGGTTTCCCTCACACATCATACTCCAGGACTCCCCTGCCGTCGGGACATATAGAACGCTTAACTTATCTTTATATACTAAATACAGTGATATAAAAGACCACCAAACTCGCACCTTATTGAGGATGTAGGCTATAGGCTACAGGCAAGCAGGTTGACTCAAAATATGAACGTAATGCGCAATGTTTGATGCTAAGCGTTTCCCAGTGAAATACTGGCATAGGTTTGACATTGGACGGTCGATTTTCGCAAATTTAGGGTCCGTCTCTAAAGTTACACACGACATTTCTAACTTCAATAGCATATGAAGAGAATGACTCAGTCATAAAACCAACTGTAAAGTGTTCATGTAGGTTTCAGGTATGATGCACAGCTTTTAGATTTTTGATATTGAATAAACTGTCATGTAAGCATAGTTATATATTTCACTTAGCCTACTGTATGCTCATACAAAAAATATACCATAATTTAAAGCTCTATAGTATCTGAAAAGTATGAATTACAGTCTGTAAAGTGTTCACAACTTACTGTTGATAATAAATATGAACTCATACTGCAGTGAAAAATAGTAATTACACGTGACTTGACAGTTTATTTTATTAAATATAAAAAATGTATACCATAATTTTAGATTGTTGATATTAAAATAAATATAAGCTCATGCAGTAGTAAAAAAATTCGAATTTTTATTTTATTTTATTAAATATAAAAAATCTAAAAGGTGTGCATCATCTTGACACCTACACGAGCACATTACAGTTTATGACCGTTAGTCATTATCTTCAAATGATATTTAAGTTAGAAATGTGTACACCAATGTCGTATGTAACTTTAGAGACGGTCCCTAAATTTGCGAATATCGACCGTCCAATATCAAGCCAATTTTATGCCAGTATTTCACTAGGAAACGCTTAGCGTCAAACTTTTCGTATTACGTTCATATTCTGAGTCAACCTGCTTGCCTGTAGCCTATAGCCTACATCCTCAATAAAGTGCGAGTTTGGTGGTCTTTTATATCACTGTATTTAGTCCATAAAGATAAGCGCTCTATATGTCCCGACGGCAGGGGAATCCTGGAGAATGACATATTGAGGGAAACCCCAGTAACGTTACTGTCTGCAGCACAGCCGCGATATAAAGGAAAGTTATATGTCTACCTCAGATTTAATGTTTGAACTGTACATCAGCATCAGAGAATAGCTATAATATCGTTCACTGTAGAGAAAGCTGCTTACATGTAAGCTACACAGGAAAAGTAACAGTGAAGACATTAAATTAAATGTAAACACAACTTTTGTGTCTTTATCAGCTTTTCTGCAAATATATACTGACCCTGATAATCATCACACATACACTTACCGCTTGCTCCGTTAATGTAAATCCGTTTTAATGAATGAATAACCGTTGCTCTGCTCTTCATCAACACGCGCTTGCACCACCTGCTGGTGAGGTCGACTAACAGCAGATGGAGATTATGCTCGGTACTCTACTGCTATTCCTGCAGTTCCCGGATGTGAAATGTTAAAATTTAAACCACTGAATTTGTGGACGCGAAATAAAATGGACCGAAAATTGCCTGCTGAATATTATAGGTTGTATTTTTAAACAGAATGAATATTTTGGAAGTGAAATCTGAAAGGTGAATATGGATTATTGAATTTTTAACAATGAAAATGTGGGGGAAATGTTTTGAATTGAAATATTCACAGCTTAAATTTGCAACCATGTTGAATTTCATCCCATAAAAATGCAAGCCCTAAAAATACAATGTATTAAAATACAAGCATGGTTAATGCAATGCATTTTTTTTTCAAGTAGTGCAAATCAACAAGCTTTTTATTTCAAAAACATATGGCATTAGTTTACTTCCATAACATTGGATATGAGCTCTTATAAACAGGCTGATCGAACTGTTCTTGTTTTATGTCTTTTATAAATAACCTGAAAACCGATTTGTCTAATGCACATATGAACACTCAAACATACGTGAATAATGTTTGACCAGCTCTGAGAGGGAACTGAAGGAGATCTTGGAGGTGATGTACAATCCGCCTGCGTCCAGGTTGCGGATACTGTAGTGCTTGATGACGTCGCCCTGTGTGTGGTCAAGGTCTCTCACAGATAGGGAGAAACTACCTGAGGCACCAGAACAAGAAGACAATCAGAGGCGGCCAAGTGCACATACTGTACAATCAAACATCTACCTTCACAACACTGAGAATTTCTAGACTGGAGTCATTTTACAGTGAATGACATGTAGAAAATGTTCTAAAATTCACCCTTGAATTATCCTAAAGGGTTTCCTGACACAATAACTTATTTAAAATGTATTTAAATATTATTTTAATAATATTTCTAAAATTATTATTTCATTTTATTTATTTTAATTTTGTAATTTTTATTAAGATTTTTTTATTATTATTATTTACTTTTTACGTTTCAATTTTTTTTTATATAGTGGTACTATAAGCAAAACATTCTGATCCAGCATTGTAATGTGATATGGCCCGGCTACGACGATCTCAAGGCCCCCAGCTTTTGTGTTTGTTTTTGCTATTGTGTGCAGAGCAATGCGTTGTTTCATACCTGGTGTGGTCTCACTCTCTCTGATGAGGAAGGAGCCCTGCGTGTTACCAGGGGCCAGTAATTGCCTCATGGCGTCATTCCTGGAGAGATTTTTAAAGAACCACCTGCAACACAACATTATTGTCATTTTATGAGGGCTTTGACTCATTAATTATCTTATTTGGGATCGTTTATTTTGGGTTTAAACTGTTCTAAAAATAGAGGGTTGGGGCGTTTCACTCCTCCCAAGATCTTAAAAATCTTAGACCTGAACCAACATGTTCTCCAACCAATACGACCATATAGGTCGTTTGTCACTTCCCTGAAATACGACCCATTGGAGCGTTTCCTGAAGTTGCGCCCCTATTGACAACAGGACACTTTCATTTTAATTCATGAAATTCGACCCATAGGAGCGTTTGCTAAAGATACGCCCCTCTCGACAACAGGACACTTTCGTTTTAATGCATTGTTCCCTTTTATCTGCGTTACATTTCGGGTTTCGCGTAGCTCAATTGGCAGAGCACTGCAATAACAGTATGCAATCATGTGATCGTGGGTCCGATCCCAGGGAACGCATGTGCTCATAAAGAGTATATGCACTATGAATCGCTAAGGGTAGGTGATGGGATGGGTGTAGTTGTTATTAGAAAAATGAGTTTGGCGAAATGGAAATAGGAGAAATGGTGTAAAAACTCCACACATTGCATTTAAATGAACACGCATTTTGATTGGTAACGACAGTCATACATCATTTCATGACGACAGACGTAACACGACACTATCATTATTTTTACGCCAGCTAGAGGGCGCATGACTTTAAAACGTAAATATAGGTCGTAAAAAGGTGCTTGAAAAACGACCTATAGGGTCGGACAGTCTCACCCGAACATACTCAGAAATGTGGCGTCAGCAGTTTAGCATAGTGATGCTCAGAAACTTGTGTGATTTGTGGAAGTATTTTCTTTCCATTACTGACACCACGCAAATCATTTGTCATAAGCGACAAGAGATACTCTGAATGAATCAACCTTTCAGCCACAGTTTTGGGCGGCATTTCCCAAATCTCATTGTGGGAAAGCTAATTTGATCTTCTCTGTTCAAAAACCCACATCAGATGATCTGCATACATACATTTAATCGTGCTTTAAACTATGGATTTGTTTGGGTATACATGAGTGTGTACGCTCCAAATGCAATCGATCGTTACATTACTTACGGTTCTGTCTCCATGCTGTTCAGTTTTGCTACAAAATTCTGTGGTATGTATCCCTTCTGCCTGGCTAAACAGAGACTCCGCCATGTACCATTCAGGATCATCGCTAAGAAACACACATATATACATACATTATAGTTTATACCAGGACAGTGTTTTAAAACCACATAAAAATTGAAACGGGGAAACCCTGACTCTGATCTAAACAAGTGAAACTAAAAAAGTGACATTTAGTTCAATTCAACTTCTCAAAACCCAATAGATAATGTTTAAATAATCTGCAGAGATTGTCAGTCTGTTTTAACATAGGCGTTGCTTACGAATTTATAGAATTTTCATCTTCTCCCCTTCTTAAACCCAAGATTGTCATTTATCAGTAACATAAATGATTTTCCAAATTTTTTACCTACTAAAAAACACCTGAAAACACACACATTCTATTTCAGTTCAAGCATAGGCATTTTTCAGAAAAGCTTTGTGTAGCACTTTGTGAGTCATTGTTGTGTTTTGTCTTATAAACCACAGAAATGTGTAATGCATGATTTTAGTGTAGAGAATGGTTCCACCACTTCCTTTCTCTCCGGTCTCTCCATTTAGTGACTTCAGTCACTGCCTCACATTACAACCTAACTGTTCTTAACCGTCTCACAATTCTGGAACAATATTTCAAATTTAAAAAAAAAAACTGTCAATCCGTGGGGGTTCCTACAGAAATATCTTGTAATGAGCCTACATTACAAACAGCTAGCTAACCGTAAATGATCTTAAATGCATTTAGGAAAATAAACCACTAAATAGACCTTTTCACATGCAGGGTTCTCAGAAGCGGAAGTCATTAGTTGTGTAAACTTCTATAGCGGTAAATGCGAGATGACCGCAAATATAATTTTTGTATTTGCATTTACTCTAATGATGCAAAAGAAAAAAATCCATGATAGCATTTCCACAGCTTTCCAAAAAAAAAGAAAAAAAAAAAAGAAAGAAAAACAATAGTAATCAGAAGAGAGAAAGATGTCAAATTCAATCCCTCAGCTGTTGTAGGCCTATTAGAAACACCTTCGCAGCAGCGTTAATTTGTTTTATGTCATTTATAAGTGTGTATTAAATCGTTTACATGCGAAAATAAAAAACTGAGGAAATGTGTCATAGTTTTTAATATTTGTGACGTGTAAAACTATAATATAGCGGAAAATGAGGAAAGCACTTAGCACAGTGTGCTTTGTCGCTATACCTTCCGATACTTTTCCCCTTCCGCTTTGAAACAGATCCAAGCCAAGACAGTTGCTGTGGTTACAAGCCAAGTAATGCAATTTCTTCTTGCCAGCATCTGTTTAACCCTAACTAACTTACAATCTAACATTGTGGTTATTGATATACTTGCATGTAAAAAGAAAAAAAGAGAAGCATTAGGCCTATGTGTAGCTGACTGTGACATGATATTCTCTTCAGCAGACACGTACCTGACTAGCTGGAGGCTTTGGACAGGTACATTGATCACACCTGTCACGTTTCTGCCCACTGCTGTCTCCTTCCACTCCCCACCAGAGGTCTCTGTTTCTACATTAAGACTTCTTCAGTGCACACACACACACACACACACACACACACACACACACACACACACACACACACACACAGTCACTTCACTCTGGACTACATTTCCCACAATCCCTCACCTAGGAACCAATCATGCACTCACACCTGTTTCCCATCAGTGACCCTTTATAAGCTGCACTCACACACACACTCATTGCTGAGTATTGTTTAGCCTATGTTTGACCTTGTCTCCGTCTCCGTCTCCGTCTCCGTCTTCCTTCCTTCCTTCCTTCCTTCCTTCCTTCCTTCCTTCCTTCCTTCCTTCCTTCCTTCCTTCCTTCCTTCCTTCCTTCCTTCCTTCCTTCCTTCCTTCCTTCCTTCCTTCCTTCCTCCTGACCTCACCTCACCTCAGCCTGTGTTTTTGACCCTGGACTGTTTCTTTGTTTGATGATCGTTTTCTGCCTGCTTTGACCATAGCCTGTGTTTTGGACTACTCTATTGCCTTGCCCTCTTGGATCTGTTTGCTGGTGTTTGACCTCTGCCTGTATGACTACGCTCATTTTAATAAAGCCTGCACGTGGATCTCCCACTCCGTTGTCCCGTTCCCTTCCATTACAGAATACTCAGCCACCAAGATCCAGCGGCTTTTATGAGCGTTTCCAGCCACAACATGGATCCAGCAACACGTCTTGTCCGCCTATGTCAAGGTAATTGTACCCTCGAGGACCACATCTAAAAGTTTCTGGACATTGCACATTTATCTGACTTGCCTGACTTTGCTCTCATTGATTTCTTCTGTCATGGATTAAACACACCACTGCAAGATTATTTAATCATGTATGGTCCTCGAGGGTCACTTGCTGAATTTTTGGATTTTGCTCTAATGCTAACTGGCTCTCTTTTCACTGTGGGGGTCTCCGCTGATCGTCCAGAGTCACGTCACGTCTCCGCTGATCGTCCAGAGTCACGTCACGTCTCCGCTGCTCATTTTCGTGACACTGAGTCTAACGCATTGTGGCCACCATATCTTTATTTTATTAAATCCAAGTGGTCACGCAGGCGCCTCGTGCCCAGTTCTAGCGTTTCTAACTTGACATTTCAGCCATTCATCATCAAACTAAAATGCAGTCAAAAAACATAAAATTTACACTGCTCAAATTAAATGGTCCGCTGTAAATCAGCGTGCCCAGCGCCCAACCATACACATTTTTGCGCATGTGAGGGATGCTGTTTTACGTGCATCGGGATTCGGGAACACGAGTGAAGTACAAAGCCTTGATTACATAATGAATAATAATTTAGCAACCAAAATATCACATGCAAATGAAGAAACATTTAGATTCTTGCCAAATGAGAGAGGTGAGCACATTAGTTTCGCTTTAGCCTAAAATGCATTTTGGCTTGACTTAGCTGTGTTGTTTATAATGAATGCCACAATGACTATCTAATTTATATTTCATTTTATAGTTTTATATATAATTTTATAGCTTCTTTTTCATTCTTGTTCTGGTCTGAATACCGTTAAACTTAAAGTGCCCCTATTATGGATTTTTGAAAATTACCTTACATGTAGTGTGTAACAGAGCTCTAAGTGAATGAAAACATCCTGCAAAGTTTTAAGTTATTGTCTCTCAAAAGTAAGAGTCGACTCTGAGTCAATTAAATGAGTCGTTTATAAAAGAATCCCAAGCCGTTTCGTTGTGACGTCACAACGTTTTTCAACAATACCACAGCATTACAATCTTTTGTTGTGTTCAGTAGCATTTACCCACCATGCAAAGCATGCAATTGAGTGGGGCCTCGCGGGCCTGGGGGCCCCCCGTGATTTCTCCCTAGGGGGATCCCCCCAGTAGTGTAGTCTACGTGATACTTAGGTATATGCCTTATACTCACTAGGAAAGGTCAAGGATTTCCATATACCCACTTAAAAAAGCACGAGGATACGGATTTGGCACTCTTTGATGTGGCGTGACAGATCGCTGTAGCGCCTCACTTCAAGAGAAGCTGCAGCTTGCCCTGAAGCGCATGTGAACTGATCCTCTACTCCGCTTTAATATCAGTTACAGCGTATAATAAATAAACATGAATGAACATCTAAAGGTATGTTAAAAGATACAGTACAACTTATCGAAATCTATATCATGTCATGTGTAATCACTCAATCAGTGTTTCAACCGCGGAAACACGTTAATAAAGCTTGTAAACAAACAAACGTAACATCACATTTAACTCAAACATATTCAGTGACCATAAACTCATTTGTCAGCTAGAAAAATTAACTCTAGAGAGGAGCATTTAGCTAAATATATGCACCATATTACATATTAATTATAATTTTTAATGTTCTTTAATAGCCTATATAATGCATGTTTGAATAAATCCATAAAGTTAACAGCCACCATTTAAATGTTTATATTTCAAAAAACGAATTGGAGTAGAAACAATTTTAAAGTTATTAGGCCTATTATAACTTTATTATTATAAAAATTTCCTTAAGTGTAATTTAAGTTTGTATACAAATTGATTCATTTTAACCTTCAATATTAATGTAGTACCAACTGATTCCCATGTATATATTACAGCATTATTTGAGAGAATTTTTTTTTTTTTTTTTGAGAAAATTTGCCATGTATTGTAGCCTACCTGATATACAAAATAACTGATATTGACTCAAATTGCAAGCTTGTGAATCAAAATGGTGGCAGGAAATGGTGCAAAACAGAAAACAAAGCAGGGGGATATTGCGTAATACTGATAAGCCTCATCTTTCCATTGTTAATAACAGTTGCAACTTGCACTCTTAAATGTGCATTGAAAATTGGCAGCTGATAAAACCTATGATAAAACCTACCCCTCCCCCGGAAAGCGCTAGTCCGCGCTAACTAGTTGAAGTATTCTCTCTGTAAACAGTAAACACCCCTTGTAATGTCAAACAATGATATAGCCATTTTTCTTTGTTAATATTTATGATGAAAAAGTCTGTGTAGACATCTGGCCTAAATGTTTATCTTATGTTAGAGGTTTTCAGCTTCGCTTGACATTCTGATACAGTTCCCACAGGTGCACCTACATAAAGTGTAACAGTGACGCTGCTATCACATCTTATAAATAACGCAAACTAAGGTGACACTTACTATAGAGAAACGTCCTACTCCAGTCGTGATTGCAAATCAGTTTCTGGTTGATCGACTACTTCAGATGTTTCATTGTCGGACTCAGGCTCGAATTGATACGGTAAAATCGATGCTATCTTTTCTGTCCATACATTGTATACAATGTCTTGCAAATTGATAGCTGTCATTCAGTTATGGCAATGGCCATCTGACCAATCAGAGCAGTGTAGGCTCACGGAAAGGAGGGGTTTAGACAGACTGATTCTTCAAACTGCTTCTAACGAATCGTTTACGAATCATTGAGAACTGGGGTGAAATGAAATGTATATTATGAGAAAACGAAAGTGTTTTTTGATCTTGCATGCATGTAAACCTGTTGTAGGAGATTCCCAAAACAATATTAGGAACCTTAAAAAAAGGCATAATAGGGGCACTTTAAAGGATTTGTTATGGAGGGAACTAGGCTATAGGCCTATGAAAGTTTCGTTTTATTTACTGGTATTAAATAGGCTATACATATAAATTAATGTAATTGTTTGCAATTGCGAGGCTTCCAAACCATGAATTTTTAGGGGCGTGATATTTAAATGACCATTGTTTTCAGCCGCCACATTTATCAACGTATGATCAATCGTACGATAGGATTGCCAGCATATGAATGTTTGATAAATCACACGTGAACCCTGTCGTAAGACGATTTCCACGTTCAGATCTGTGCTCGTTTCTACGTTAGATTGATAAATGAGGCCACTAAGTTTCAGTTTTCTTAACGACTGAAGGGATTTGGATTACAGTGATCCATATGTGTGTGTGTGTTTTTCACTTGTCTTGAATGTATTGTTTTGCTTTTTGAATATAGCACATTCATTAAAACATCTCCGTACAAAAGTGTTTGTATGTAAGATTGCGCTGTACTGCAGTTTATCCATATGTAAACACACAAGCCCAAAAGCATTTTCATTACCATTAAGCAGATAAATAATCAGAGTTAATGTGCTAACACAATGTGTATGTCTCTTTAGGGTTTGGATCCATGAGAAACTGTGTTGTTGGGTCAGGAAAAGCTCAACCCTCAGGGTCAAACTGAACACTGTGAGCTCCTGGGACTGTTTGGGAGAACAGCCCAAATCAAAGCAGGATCTCTAAACAGAGACAAGACTTTCCACTGATCTCTGGCATGTACCTGACCCGACCAGTATCAGTGCAAATGAGTCTCGAGAGATGCACGGCAAGGTCACATATTTTGGGTTCATATTGCTTTATGAGAACCAAGCATAGTTTATGTTTGTATGACATAGGTGTTTCCTAGACCTTTTTAATCACTTAAAGGGATAGTCAGTGCGGTCCACTGTTGTTTTGGCTTTACTATATAGACACAAATAATTTTTTTTAAAATATATTTTTTGTTACACAGGACAAAGAAGGTCATATGAATGGCATGAGGGTGAGTAAATGATAACAGATGGTTTTGTGTTCATTTAGGCCTCCAGATTTTTCTGTTACATAGGATGTGTTTTTATGAAGTCAAAGAGATCAAATGCCGCTGGAATCCCACTGACATAATCACGTTTTTCAAATATCACTGTCTCTGTGCACTGTCTCAATATTATTATACTGGAGAGCGAACAGAGGTCAAGAGGTTCAGACACGAGGGATAAACTTCACTGATTCACACCAAACAGTCAAAGTTAAGCCAAAAAATAGGTTTGGTTTTTACTGTCTTTATGTATACCGATGTGTTGATATATATAATTTTATTTTACCTCTCAATGTTTTAACTGTTCTCCTGCACAAGAAAAGTGGTGTACTATTTATAACTGACAATTGCCCCAAAAAAATAAATAAATGATCTTAACACATAATTCATGATAGTTTTACCTGCATTAGGAATAGGGCAAGATTGTAATTTGTAAATGAAAATTTAAAGTGACAGCCTTTAAGGCAGTGAATTTCCTTCTTATAATCACTGCCCCAACATTTATGAAAATCCCCCTTTTCAAAGAAAAAAAAAAAAAAAAAAAAAGCCACCAGTTTTATTCTATGAGAATTTTCTATTTTACTGTTTTAATATAAACAGTGTCAAAACTCAATCCAAAATCAAAATAAAAATGTAAAGAATTTTGATCGCTTAGTTTCTAGTTTTCTAGATAAGGTTCTAGAAATTTCGATTTCAACAGTGTGTAGATATTTCAGTTCAAACTCACTTACATTTACTTTTCTACTTCACAATAGTAATATTTTATGCCTGCATTAAATGTACAATATTAATAATTTACTAAATGTTCTATTGCATTTTTTTTTTTTTTTCAGAAAAAAAAAAAATTCTATTTAGCAAATATTATGAGCTCAGCTTGAAACTCTTTTTGATTTCTTTTCTTTTTAATTTCTTAAGCCTTATGAAATGATTTTTAAGAGAGAATAATCCGTTCACTATACTCTCTGCTATCAGTCTGCTATCTCAGACTGTCTCAGGCTTTAGTTTTAGCTTGTAAAGTCTCATCCAATAGATCATTTATTATTTATAAGTAGACTGTCTGAGAATACTTTTACAGGTCTGATAACCAGTACTCATTAAAATTCATCTGGGCCTCGATTTAAGTGAAGAAAAAGTAGCAACCTGCTAGTAAAACTCACCTTTTCTGTCGATAGAAGATGCTGATATCAGTGATGGGCCAGCTCAGCAGGCATTGCCATGTCGTTAGCTTTATATTTTATGAAGAACACATTTTGCCACATGCATCTAAACCAAGATTACAAACAAAGCAATGAGATCTGTAAAGCTTCGGCGTGTTTCAATGACATGTGCTGCTAAAGTTGTGTAAGTCACGTCACAGTTTGACTTCCCACATTAACGAAAGCACAGCATTTGTCAAAGCATCACTCACACACACACACACACGCACACCACAGTGCTGCAAAGCAAGCTGATGATAGAGCTTCCATTCGTTGAAGTGTTTGAGCTGATATTTAATATTTTTTCAGCAGGTGCACACTACTCTGAGCAGCTGTCACTCTTAGAAGAGATTAAACCTTTGAAGTTCAATAAAGAACTTCAAAGTGCAAATATGTAGACAAACTATCAAAAAGGTTCAAAGTTGAACAGGTTCTATAATGATCCACTGGTTATTTGGAAGTTCTTTTTAGAACCTTTGTTGTGGTAACATGGTTCGTATTAGAACCTGTGTGTAGTTAAGGTTCGTTCATGAACCTTTTCTAAGATGATTGGATTCTACTGCGAGTATGCTACAGTTGATAGTGTTCCATCTGTACCCCCCTGACCTCCCCGCACATTTCTATAAATTGCATGATAACCTTAAAAGGCACCATGTTTTTGTAAATTTTTAGAGCATAAATTAAAGATAACAAGACTCAAAGTTCAGTCTTACATTCATAAATGGACAAGACACCGTTCAATGTTAAATGGAGAGGGTAAGTGAAATTCTTGCCCTAAAAACTAGACTGCGTTCAATATCTTCAGATTAGATAAGCGTACGTCCTTAAAATATTCCCCACTATGCATTTTTGGAACAAAAATCATGGGTCAGGTGTGATGCACAGCCAAGTTATTTTACGTGTTTCAGCTCTCCTTCTGTTCCAACTATATCTACTCTACTTTGTTATTAGCTGATGCTCATGTTTTGCTTTTAGATATGTAGAAATGCTATTAGAAAACATTTAATGTTAAGCGCATGTGAACTGATCCTCTACTCCGCTTTAATATCAGTTACAGCGTGAAATAAACATGAATGAACATCTAAAGGTATGTTAAAAGATACAGTACAACTTACTGAAAGCCATGTCATGTCATGTCTAAGTAGAAATAATTTTAAAGTTAGTAGGCCTATTAACTTTATTATTATAAAAATTTCCTTAAGTGTAATTTAAGTTTGTATACAAATTGGTTAATTTTAACCTTCAATATTAATGTAGTACCAAATGTTTCCTATGTATATTTTACAGCATTAGTTGAGAGATTTTTTTTTTCTTGAGAAAATTTGCCATGTAAGGTAGCCTACCTGATATACAGTATACCCAAAACAACTGATATTGACTCGAATTGCAAGCTTGTGAATCAAAATCCTTAACTATGATGACAGACAGGCAGGCAGGAAATGGTGCAAAACAGAAAACAAAACAGGGTGATATTGCGACATACTGATAAGCCTCATGTTTCCATTGTTAATAATAGTTGCAACTTATGCTCCAGGGACCATATTCATATAACATCTAAGGCTAAATGTAGATCTTAACTGGCTGATTTAGATGGTGATTGACACTAAACAGTAGAAAATCAGTCCAGTCTCTCCAGCTGTATATGTCATTGGCTAGTAAAGTCTTGTGTTGCTTATAATAAATTGACATGCTGATAACACACACATAAGCATTGTTTCAGAATGCTCTCAATTACATGTAGCCTAGATCAGATGCATACTATATGCAGATTAGTGAGTGGTGGTGCTTATGGGGTGAGTATGAGGCTTGGAGGGAAAAATCACAGTATACTCACTACAAAAAAAACTAGACTACATGACTAATTTCTTGTTCAAATGAATGTATATGTATATAAATATGTGATGTTAATAGGAGTGTCCTGTTTTAAACATTATCTTATTTTCTAAATATTATAAATATTCAGTTACATTCTTTTACTTGTTGAATAAAATTGATTGTTGTTGGATTTTTATGAAATACAATATTCATTTGTTTTAAGTAAGTCTCTATTTGCCCAGTGGTGTCCTGTTTTAAACATTATCTTATTTTCTAAATATTATAGATATTCAGCTACGTTCTGTTAAAGGTTGGAAGAAATTTATAGATTAATTAATTAATTTATTTATTTGATTGATGAAAGGCAATATTCCTTTTTTCAAGCAAATCTCTGTTTGTCCAGTGGTGTCTGTGCTCACATTTTATATTTATGTATTAAACGTTTTATGGACAATCATTGTGTTCTGTCTATATTGTGAAATGGGATTAAGTACTATATTAATAATAATGTTAATAATAATGTTATTGCTATCTAGAAACAGGTTCAAAAAGGAACCTTAATGGGTCATTAATGCACCTTTAATTTGAGGTTCCAATTAGAACCTTTTCAAAAAGGTTCAAAAATGAACCTTTAAAGGGTTAGTTCACCCAAAAATGAAAATAATGTCATTTATTACTCACCCTCATGTCGTTCCACACCCTTAAGACCTTCGTTCATCTTCGGAACACAAATTAAGATATTTTTAATGAAATCCGATGGCTCAGTGAGGCCTCTATTGCCAGCAATGTCACTGAACCTCTCAAGATCCAGAAAGGTACTAAAGACATATTTAAAACAGTTTATGTGAGTACAGTGGTTCTACCTTAGCATTATAAAGCGACGAGAATACTTTTTGTGCACCAAAAACAAAATAATGACTTTTCAACAATATCTAGTGATGGGCGATTTCAAAACAGTGGTTACTACGTCGATACTGACATAATAGGGTCTCGCTTGGGAGCCCAATCACCTCCAAGTGGTACAAAACGAGCCAATGAGAATTGGCCAGTGAGTTTTACATGCTGCGCCACACCCACCCGGCACATCCGGGTATAAATAGGACCGCCATACTCACTTCCATGCATATTTTGCTTCGGAGCCGAGATAGGTACCACGGCCATTCAGCGGTGATTCGGGGCTATAGCAAAGGGACGTAACGTCTCGGTTCCCTCCTTCAGGAAAACGCCATGGCAACTGAAACACGTTACATGTGTTGGGGAAGCAGATGCTGGCAAGCCGTGGCGTGCCCAATGCAAGTGCTACCACAGATGTCGTAACCTTCCAGCGTCTGAAATTAACCCAAGGGTGTCCTCCATAACAGTGGGATGGAGTGGATAGGGTGTTAATCAGGGGATGGTCGAAGCTGCTGTTCCCAGGGGAAGAGTGTTTCGGGACTCAATTCCCACGTTTTTTCAGCCATGACCAAAACGCCAGGAAAGCATTCCAAGTCTAAGTGGAGGGGAACGCTACGGAGACCACACCCTGTCCGAAGGGAGGTGGCGTGTGGAACACACATATGGACTGACCCGTGGGGCAGTAACGCATATGGAAATCTCTGAGGTAGGATCTACTTAACCAGGGAGGAACACTACAGTACAGAGATAGGGCAGGGCAGAGCCGCCCAGGGAAAGACACGGGTTTACCGTCAGGGAAACCGTACTGTGGACAAAACACATATGGGATTACCTGCAGGGAATCACATCATATGGGCATCTAGCCCAGTATAAGGGCTGACCAACCGAGCATGCACACGAGTACTGGACCTGTCGTCGGACACCTCCGCCGAGTCTGACTTCCGCAGGATGCTGGAGGAACTCCACAGGGTTCACCATCTGGGAAATTTAACTGAGGGGCAGAAAAGTGTTCGTATTCCCTCGTCAGAGGGAAATGGCACAACAAGTGAGAACCCATGGCTATCAACTTGTAGACAGCACATGGGAGGACACCGGGTCCACTCGGAGATTATAAAACCTCGCGAATGTGCTTGTGTCACCCAGCCCGCAGCTCTGCAAATGTCTGGCAATGCCCAGAAGGAAGCAACACCCCCAGTGGAGTGAGCTCTCACCCCGGGGGGGCACGGCTCGGTATGGGACTGGTACGCCAAGGTGATGGCATCCACTATCCAGCTGTGGATGCCATATGCCCCAGGAGCCTCTGTAATTGCTTCAGTAGAACCGCTGTTTTCTGCAAGAACGTATTCAAGCAGTTCAGCACTGACTGTACGCGCTCGTTGGTAAGACGCGCCGTCATGTTGACCGAGTCCAGCTCCACACTGAGAAAAGAGACACTGTGCGTCACATCTGCTTCATCTCGGCTGGAGGGACAGACTCTATTGTGTCCTTTGCCAAGAGGACCGCAATTTCTGCCCACAGGACAGGGGAACCTGGGGGAACGCCTGGCAAATTGAATCGCGAGTCTGACTGTTCGAATGAGCCAACGGGACGGGTTGGGGAGGTCCAGCCAGGCCCCTAATCTCCGTACGAGTGGCACCATCGAACAGCCGAAGTACCCGCGGGGGGGGTAGCGTGGAGCACTGAGGCCCAACCCGGGAGGCGGAGCGTCCCGAAGTAGAGGCAGTGAGTGGGGTGCACCCACATGGCTCCGGATGTCCCCTGAGGGACGGGGCAGGGAGGCGTGGGGAAGCTGTGCGTCCCCGAGGTGCCAATGGCCCTGCCCTTGGCAAATGAGGGTGTGGCTGAGAGTGAGGAAGCAGTGCGTCGCCCACTGTCAGCACCGACCCAGTATGACCCAGAGATTTTGGCTCTTTTATTGAAAAGGCAGAACAGAAATAAAACGAAACACAGGATTCTCCACCTGGCCCTCTCCCGGGGGAAGGAGTGGTGCCTTCACCATCTCCTGGAATAGAGCAGTCCCCTCCATCTCTGGGGCACCCGTCTCAGCCCGCGGCGGAACGGTGGCAACATCACGCCGGGGCAAGATGTTTTTTATGGCTTCCGTCTGCTTCTGTACTGCAGAGAACTGCTGGGCAAAGTCCTCGACAGTATCACCAAAGAGGCCAGCCTGGGAAATGGGGGCGTAGAGAAAGCAAACTTTGTCAGCGTCCTTCATTTCGGCCAGGTCCAACCAGAGATGGTGCTCCTGGACAACCAGGGTGAACATTGTCTGACCCAGGGCACACACCGTGACTTTCGTTGCCCAGAGGGCTTTCAGAGCTTTCGCCTGATGGACCTGTAAGATGGCCACTGCCTGCAGGCAGAGGCCACCTGTCCAGCGGCAAAGTAAGCCTTAGCCTTGGACAGGAGGCGCGGACGATTCCGCCAGGTGGCAGCAGATTGCGGGCACAAGTGCACTGCAATCGCACGCTCCACCTGTGGAATGTCCACGTAACCCTTGGCGGCCCCACCATTGAAGGTAGTGAGAGTGGAGGAGTCAGAAGAATGGTTTCTGGCAGTAAAAGGTGCCTTCCACGTCTTCTGAACCTCCTCATGCACCTCCGGGAAGAATGGCACTGGGGCGGCATGCGGCCTCCGTATTAAAGAAGGAGAGTCGTGATTGCAACAGCAACATGAACAACACACCGCTGAATGCGCCTTCCCACCAGCCGAGAGATCCACGAGCTGTAGAGATCAAACAAGCAATGAAAATGACTATTGTCGGAGAGAACTCCTAGCAATTAGAATTGCTGTTTTCTCAATTAGAAGAAATTTGCACTCTTCTTTTGGAGATGACTGCAGAGGAAGTGAATGAAACAACCGCTCGGCTCCAAAGCAAAAGAATGGAAGTGAGTATGCTGGTCCTATTTATACCTGGTTGTGCCGGGTGGGTGTGGCACGGCATGTAAATCTCACTGGTCAATTCCCATTGGCTCGTTTTGTACAACTTGGATGTGATTGGGCTCCCAAGCAAGACCCCATTACGTCAGTATCAACGTAACGTCGAATGTGACTGACTGAATGGGAACATCTCTTACTGAGAGCAAATATTCATTTGATGATTTGAGATTGTGAATAATAATAGTAATAATAACAATAATAATAAAAAAACTTTTTTATAAAAAAACTTTAAAACTGTGGTCTTGGGAGCCCCAGGGACCACAAGGGGGTGCTAGGAGATCTGTGGAAAATTTACACGATTAAAAATATTTTATGTTTTAACACAAAAGCTAAACAACAAATATGCATAGTTATGTGATAAATGTTCATTTATCCTTCCTTTCAACACACGTTCAATAATAATTCAAGAATTTTATTTGTGTCTCTTTCTAGGGAGATTTTCTTTGCTATTGTTGTCTCACTAATTGTACGGTACTATTTTCTGTAAAGCTGCTTTGGAAACATATAAATTAAAATTATTATTATTAAAAATTGTATTATAAATTATTATAAATATTGCTATTCAAAAAATAGTGCTATGCAAAAAGATATATGCAAATAAATTTAAATATATTTCACTTCTTATTGGGCTGAAAAAATATGTTAACGTATTGCATGTAAATAAAAAAATTTTTCCCGCAGGAAATAATGTTTATTCATCCCATGTAACATGAAAATAGTCTATATATGTAACAGAACAATTTTAATTTACGTCAAATAAAAGTAAGGTTAGGTAGGTTATCATGATGGTTTCATTTAAACTCTACAAAGCGGAATGACACTTTCCATGGCACAGTGTTTGTTTTCTATTCTAGGCCTCGAGGAAATCTGGATCTGGAACACAACTAAACACTTTTTGTGTCTTCTCAGGTGACCTAAATAGTTCATGTTTCTGTTAAAAGGCGGAATCTAAAGCAGCCCTCATGTGAGATGTTCAATGAAGGTATTGCCCTAATGCCACTGGGTTTATGAGATACAAACTACAAAAGCTTGTAATATTAGTGTTGAGAACAGCTTTAAGAAAGAAAACTTTATCTTTCACGCCTCTCTCTCTCTCTCTCCATATATTTATCTAGCATGAGATCATTTCTTGGCAGTCACATGGCTCCTTCTGTCAGCCAGTCCTGTCTCTGCAGTTACAATCGATAAAGCAATTGGTACACTGTTTGACTCATTTAGTGATAAATTCAGCCTTGTCTGCGTAAAAACCCTCTGAGTTTATTCTTGTCAGGATGTGCAAGATGGAAGAATTAAAGCAAGATAAGAACTGCACAAAACAGTTTGGATAATTACACAAATATATAAATCAACACAATACTGTGAATACATTTTGAAGATTGTATTTACAAATAGAACTTTATTTACAAATTTAAAGCAATAATGATGTTCAAAAGATTTATACATTTTTGGTCACTAGATTTTGGTCCAATTTTTATTATTAACTACGACTTTTGCCTCAATAAACTCTTAATTACTGCTTATTAATAGTTGGTAAGGCAGCTGTTACATTTAGGTATTGGGTAGGATTAAGGGATGTAGAATATGATCATGCAGAATAAGGCATTAATATGTGATGTATAAGTACTAATAAACAGCCAATATCCTACTGCATGCTAATAATAAGCACCTAGTTAATAGTAAGAATTGGACCCTAAACTAAAGTGAGTTACAGTGAAGGATGTTTTTTCCCCCTTTCTCTTGAATTACAATATCCAATACAATATCTCTTCAATTTAATTTTAAGGCATCTTTATCAATTGAAGGCAACTTTTAAAGCACTTTTTAGTTTTTAGATTAAAAGTCAGTCATTGTGTTCGATTTCAGTAAACAGGTTGATTGAAAGCAAAAGCATGTTTTATACCCTTAACAGTGCACTAAATATTTGTACATCAAACATTTGCTTAATCAAAAAACATATTATATACATTACCGTTCAAAAGTTTTTTTAATGTTTTCAAATTAAGTCTCTTATTCTTACCAAGGCTGCATTTATTTGATCAAAAATACAGTAAATATTGTAAATATATATATACAACAGAAATATCATTACAATTTAAAATAACTGTTTTGTATTTTAATATATATTAAAATGAATGCCTGTGATGGAAAAGCAAACTTTTCAGCAGCCATTACTCAAGTCTCATGATCCTTTTTTTAAACAATGTAAAAGCCTTTTCTTTCACTTTCAATCAGTTTAATGCATCTTTGCTGAATAGAAGTATTTATTTAATACATAATCTATTTTTAACAAATTGTTAATGCACATTCAGCCCCAAGACAAAATTTGTAAAAATATAAAGGTCCTCTTTGATATGTTTTGATTTTATCGTGAAGCTTTTGACATAAGCATTTACAGTATATATGCACAAAAGCAGTGCTATTTCCTGTTCTTGTAATTACGTAAACTGAACTTTAATGGGTTCTGTGGAAGTATAAATAACATATATATATATATATATATATATATATATATATATAAATCTAGTAACCTCACTGTGTATATGAAAGTTTCCCAAGCACAACATTCTCAAACATCAAGCAAAAAAGGTATGTTAGACCAACCACCGACAGTGGGCTGAAAAGCTTCTCACTTGTTGCAGCTATGAGCCTTAGAGTGTGGGTTATTTTTAGGTTTTAATAGAGAAGGTGACAAAATGTCTGAACACAAACTCACACTTCCTGTGAGGCTGCTGCTCGGGATCACAGCCAAGCCGACGGGAGAGTGTTTCATCTGCCTCTCAACAGAGTGAGAATCGTCTGGAATTGAGGTTCATTTTGGTGAGACCAAGATGTTTGAGAGTTGTGGAAAGAGTGAAGGCGGCTTTCATGGGGATGTCACACAGTAGGTCTGATTCCTCCTCGCACTCCTCCAGCTCATACGTGGCGTCATCCAGCATCTCTTTGTGGCGGTGACACACCTGCTCCACCTTCAGCCTGTGGATCTCCCCCCGTAAGTGAATCAACTGCCGTGCGAGATGGTTATCCTGCATCTGCATCTCCCTCTGAGGAGAAATGAGAGAGAGAAAGAGAGAGCGAGAATGATTTTATAGCTCACACATTTCTGTGGACTACAGCTAAAACCAGATACTTTGATAACCAGCAGTAATTATAATGAGTTTAAATTATTCAGAACAGCAGTCACACATGCAGGGAATTGTCCACACCTTTCTGTCGAACACCCACTCAAGTTTCTGCAGCTGTGTGGCATTTAAGTGTAATACGCCGAGAGACTAGAGTCATGCCACCTGTGTTGTACTATGCCAAAGATTTCAACATCAGTTGACATGTATCTCACTTCACAGCAGTCTGTCTCTTTACCCAAATTAAACTGACTGCTTAACTGTTATATTATGTAATTTTATACTATATGTAAAGTAGATAGACTATATATATATATATATATATATATATATATATATAGGGTAAATTCAGGTTGATTGGGATACTTTTTCTAATTCATCTCAATGGCAAAAAGTGTCCCAATCACCCTGAACTAAACCCTAGTTATATATAACATTAGTAATTTTGCTTTTTATGCACTACTGTTCAAATGTTTGGAGTCCATAAGTCCATTTTTTTTTTTTTTTTTTTTTTTTTTTTTTACATTTTTTGAAAGAAGTCTCTCAAGTCTGCATTTATTTGATTAAAAAACAGTAATATTCTGAAATATTATTTCAACTTAAAATAACTGTTTTCTATTTGAATTTGTTTTCTAATTTATTTCTGTGATGTCAAAGCTGAATTTTCAGCAGCCATTACTCCAGTGTCTTAATATTTTTGTTGAAGATGCCATGCATCTTCTTTAGGATTCTTTGATGAAAAGAAAGATCAAAAGAACAGCATTTGTTTGAAATAGAAATATTTTGCAACATTATAAATGTCTTTACTGTCCCTTTTGATTATATTAATGTGCCCTTGCTGAATAAAAGTATATATATATATATATATATATATATATATACACTAAGTATATATATTTTTTTTGGAAAATAATATATATATATATTTCCAAAAAATATATATATATAAATTTTATAAATTTTGAATGGTATTTTTTCTTGCATGTTCAAGAACAACTTGGGAAAAAAATGCTTTTAGTTCCCAAAATGACCCAAAGACCCAAAGTTTAAAAATCCCAAAACCACTGATGGTGTATGTGGACAGACAGACAAGATAGACAGATAGATAGATAGATAGATAGATAGATAGATAGATAGATAGATAGATAGATAGATAGATAGTTTATCATATTAATTATTATACCCTTTTTCGACAATGACTATATCTAAACTAGACAAAAGTTAAAAATATAAAACTTATGAAATATAAATACCAGTCAGTTTCTGAGCCACTGTAACGCGTCGTCTATCGTATCAAAGCCGCATATATTCTTATAAGGCATCCCATCTTTCCAGTCGTTGGATAGCTGGGTGTCCTTCTCCACAGATTCTGGGCTGCTGACATTTGAACTGTCTGTGGCATCAATCCACGGGCGAGCCTGCAGTCGCTCTTTCCATTCTAAGTAGTTTGAGGAGTTTGAGTTTCTCTGTCAGGGCTTTCACACTGTCCAGATCCTCCATATCTCCCTCAGAGCTCTCATCTGCTCCCAGCTCTCTGAACTCCATCACTGTGCTGCTTTCATTCCAGCTGGGCGAGACTGTGACTTGTGACTGCTCAGACATGTGTACTGTGTGCCTGATCATGTGCACGAGTGATTAATCTCAAGAGGTGTGCTGTGCTCATGTCTATATAGACAGAAAAGTGACCGCCCATGTCCTGCAGCCAAATGACATGATCAGAGTTTAATCTGAGAACTTTAAACAGTCTGAACTTGTATGTTGCGGCCAGATGCGATATTTCGTGTTCATGTGAAACTATTCAAGTGGCACAGGGTCACTGACACCCTTAAAAACCTATAGTAAACAGCTTCTCACACACCTCACAAATTGCGTTGGCTAAAGTGAAAAATATGTTAAGTTCCAGGACAGACAGTTTTCATCAAACAATACGTTTTCTCAAAGGCAACTAAGAAATTACGGTAAATATTTATGTATTTTGTGGCCCAAAGCTCACTCACACTTTTTATCTATCAACAAATCAGCGCGACTGCACCAACTGGGCCTATAGCCAACGTGAGTCTTTGCAACTGTTGTATAACAGAATGTCTCCATCTTCTGCTGATGTTGAGGAATTGCAAGGAGAATCTATTACAATCTAGCATCAGAATCAGTCAGATATAATTTATTAGGCTATTCTAAAACCAATGGTAGGCCTGTAAGTGGGTTTTCAAACAGGGCCCCGGCCGGGACCCCCAGAGAGCCGCAAGGGGATGCTAGGGAGTCCTCAAAAAGTAAAGAGAAAAAATATGTAAATAAATAAATAAATAAAAAGACATTCAAATATTTAGAAAAATAATATTGAAAATATTATTAATACAGAAACAATAATGAAGACTGTTAAGCACACATTAATTGAAAGATAAAAAGCAAAAGAAGAAACTTAAAAGAAAGTAAATATTTTCTAGATATTAGCCTATAGGCTATTTTTCACAGTATAAATTGATCTTCATGTTTGGTTTGTGGCATCAAAATGTTTGAAGACTCACATTATTAAATGTAAAACAAATATTTAACTGATTTTTAAAAAGTAAAACAGGTTCAACCCTGACAAAAAATATAAAGAAAATGTTTTTTTTTCTATCCAACATTATCTGAATTAATTTATTTTAGTTGTCTAAACCAGACTACATTTTAAAAATACTTAACTTACACTGACTTTGTATTAGTTCAGTTCAGTAAACATTAGTCACTGCATGTTGACAATGACACTTCATTCAGCATTTTTGTCACTTATTTTTGTAAACATTTTTCTTGATTTATTCATGTTTTTCTTAATTAATTGGCTGTAGCTTATGCCCTCCGTCTTCATTTTTCCTGCTGCTACCACCACCACCACCATCATCATCATCACCATCAGCATCAGCATGGTGCAGAGACACCCTCAAGGGTCTCAGTTGTAAGATCACCAAAAACTGTAACAAATTGCTTCACAAGTTCTAAAGGCCTGTGTTTTGTAATTATTGCCCTAATACTCTGGGGGGGGTTGAACAGCCACAACAATAAACAGAAACATCACAAAAAGAGAAGAGGGCTGGGACTTCAAGAACGGAAACGAAAGTACAGAAGCAAAAACGAAAGTACAGAAGCACGAGCAGACACACCTCCCGCCGCTCGCGCACAGTCGATTTTATATTTGCCAGATGCCGGTAGCCTAAGTTTTATAACATCGTACTTTAACATCGAGAGGTGGACACAGTTTTGTAGAGGATTACCTTATAACATTTGCGGAAGACAGAGACCCGGAGTAGTGGCTCGCCCACCAGCTGTCTAAACTAAGCGTGAGAGCTACCAGATGGTGGTTGTTGTCCTTGTGAAATGGAGTTGTCGGAGCACATCAAGACGGCTAATGTTGAAGATGTTACCCTGAGAAGACCTTTCCATCCAGCGCTCAGAGGAACCCTGTGCGTTACCAGCCACCACCTTCTGTTTTCAGACAGAAAGGATGAAGCTTCCTGGCAACTTCTCATTCTCCTCAGGAACATCGATGCCATTGAGAAAAGGTAGAGAGACAGCTGTTCTCATCAGCTGGAGTTTAATTATTTTCTGCTGGGGCGGAAAACCCATCATAAACCAGCCTAAATTGGTTTGCTGGTATTTCAGTTTCGTTTTGTTGGTGTAACCAAATATATTTGATTCATAATATTTGATATAAGTTGATTCAGTTATGTTAAGTAATGTTTTTTGTTTATTTATTGTTTAGTGTTACCATATAACATACTTTTGATTCAGCAGCATTTTTTCATGTATGTAGCTTATTGTTGATCAATGCTGAAACATGTTCAGAAAAAAATAATACACCTTTCCTTTGTAAATGCATAACTCATATTCTCATTAATACGTCCATCTACTCTTTGAATCACATTTGGGTCATAATTACACCAGATAAGGTTAGAAAATTGTTTGTGTCTGATCCCTGAAGTGACCTACTTCTGTAATATTAAACTCTAATTCTCTCTTTCTCTAATATAACCCATCACTTTTCCTGTGTATCAGTGTCGAGAATCTTTTTGGATACCCCAGGTACACTTCTAAAGCAGGCCCTATGTTTGATGTGTGGACTGTTGCTCATTGAAGCTGCCGTTTTATTCTGATTTGGGATCTGCCGTTAATTTATTCAGTGATATTAAGAAATGAGGAGAGCAGTGGCAGTGGGCAGCATCTCATTTCAGTGTAAGAAGGCAACTTCTAAAATGAGCTGCGCTGGCAATGTGTTCTTAGCTTATGGCAGGAAGGAGAACAATGAGCATTTTGCAAGATCTTTTCTGCTTTGCAATGAGCATTTATGTAAAAGATCATATCACTATCATATCACTCTGACATGCTTTTTGTGTTTTGAATACAGGCAAAGCAGCAATATTCATGTACATGATATGCAATATATATTTATGTTTGTAATCTAATGTTCAAATATGGAAATACAACGAGAGGGACTGTTAGCTTACATTCTATTAAAGTTTTGTTTAGAGCTCAGTCATACCTCTCAATTTATCTCACTGTCTCTCTGCTAGCCTTACGCACATGGCTTGTTTTTGCTTCCTGCTTCTGTCTCTACTGAGGCCCCAATGGGGATGATTGTATTGAATTTGAGAATGTGAGCAAGGCGTGTTCTTAAAAATGTGTGTGGGGGTGTTTGTATGTGTCTAAAACAGGACTATGGGATCCTCTGGTACTATCACCATTAAATGTAAGGACCTGCTTGTTCTTCAGTTGGAAATTCCTGGAATGGAGGAATGTCTGAACATAGCCAGTTCTATAGAGGTACTAAATATAGTTATCACTTTTTGCACTTGCAACAAGGATTAATATTGCTCGTTTTTAGGAATATGTACTCTACTGTCTGTTGTCTGTTTTTTAAAGATTTTAAAGTGTTTTTAAAAAGTCTTAAGTTTACCAAGGCTGCATTTATTTGATCAAAAATACTGTAAGTAAATAAACAAATCTTACTGACCCCAAACATTTGAATGGTAGTACATTTGAACAAACCTCTCACCCTAAGTATTAAATGTTGGCACGCAACTTGTCCCCAACCATTTGTGCTACGGACATAAAATAAACCTCAAATCAAGCAGTTTGTTGAAGAGAGGTGTGGGATTACTTTGATTGGACTTGTAATTCAACTTACGAACAGTATACAATAAAATACACTAATACAATAAATTTAGGGTTGCACCTATATTACATTTCTGTCTTTCATATTATGGCTGATAAGTGTCGCCCGATATTAAAATTCTGTTCTATTTTGTCTGAATGCATTTAGGCTTCATAACATAATGTGCAGTATGTAAAATTAAGATTCATTCTGAGATTTGCTAAAGATTGCATTTAGCAGTGTTATTATATTATTATTATTAGTGATTTAAATGAATCGCTTTGAATTAGTATTAGGTGATGGCAAAGAGTTTATCCAAATGTACAAATTGGGGAAAAAATTATCATGCACAATTAAATATCCAATATTGGCCGATACAGCTAAATTAAAAATGAATCTATTAAGAAAATCTTTAATATCTTTAATATCTACAAAAGTTTTTCTTTTAAGAGGAAAACTTCTCTTAAAAGATGACTTTTAAAGATGACTAAAGATGCCATCAAGCATATATTCTGAAAGAACAAGCCAATCTTCACTCTAGACACTGGCAGTAAAATGAATGTTCAGACCAGCACTGCCTCATCTTTAATGAGAGTAGATTCTGATATTGTCTCTGTCTCTGTAGGCTCTCTCGGCTCTGGAAAGTGTAACAGAGATGTATCCCTTTTTCTATAGACCGTCACACCTTACTCTGCATGGCCCGTGGGGCCTGTCCTCAACAGAGCAATATTACAAACAAACAGAAAGACTGGTGAGCTGTATTTTTCTTTCTTTCACTTTCACTTCCCTTTGCTTCAGAACAGTTAATGTCATCCTGTTTTTCTCTCACTTTGAGAAACACACAATGAAATAGACAAACACAAACAAATGGTCTTCAAAATCATTACTTAATATAAGCTATTGCTTTGTTTCCTGAAAGGAAGTCAGACAGGAAGCACTTTGTTTGCCACAGGAAACTAAAAGCAGTTGTGAGACGTGTGACACTAAAATTCATAACAGTGTGTTCTCTTTCTCTATACTTAGTTTCTAATTTTTCACACATATGCATCTTTCTTTTTAATATTTGTGATTTATTTTTTTCTATGCCTTGTTTGTTTCCATAGCTTTAATTATCACCCATTGTCATCTCACAGCTGTTTCAAGGGCCTTCTTTTCTGTCCATAGCTGTAGATGTTTATCTCTCGTCCCCTGACTTCCTGTCCTTTTGGCACGACATCATATTTGTTTCATAATAACAGTGTTTTTTACTTGTCATTCTTTTTTATCAGTTTTAAATGCTGTATCTATCTTATATAAAATCGATTATTTATAAGAATATATTTATAACTGTTTAAATAAACATGTATACATGTATGTGTATTTGACTATACATGAACATGGTTGTGTATGTTCATAATATGTGCATGTGTGTGTGAGCAGTGGGACAGGTGGAGAGTCAGTACAGTAAACTCAGATTTCTCTGTATGCCCATCGTATCCACGTGCGGTCATTGTGCCTCGCGAGGTGGATGATGAGAAGCTGGTCCAGTCAGCCCGGTTCAGACAGGGCGGAAGATTTCCTGTGCTCTCCTACTGTCACCTTAGGAACGGAATGGTGAGTGTATGATGTTTTCCTGTATCTCAAATCATGGCCGTAGCAGGGTTTGAAAATTAGTGAGGCCTGGGGTATTTTGTCAGAACCTTTTTGCCATTCTACACTTTGGGTACACTCTCTGTTCTGTCTGTTTTGGGGTGTCAACAGACGTTAAATTAGAGCTTATTTATTGCATCACAATTTGTTAATACTTCACTATAGGCTAGGTAATTTTATTATTTTTATTTGTTTATTATTCATGTAACAATACTTATTACTGTAATAGTTTTAATAAGCATTAATAAGCATTGCTATACAGTGGGTACGGAAAGTATTCAGACCCCCTTAAATTTTTCACTCTTTGTTATATTGCAGCCATTTGCTAAAATCATTTAAGTTCATTTTTTTTCCTCATTAATGTACACACAGCACCCCACATTGACAGAAAAACACAGAATTGTTGACATTTTTGCAGATTTATTAAAAAAGAAAAACTGAAATATCACATGGTCCTAAGTATTCAGACCCTTTGCTCAGTATTTAGTAGAAGCACCCTTTTGATCTAATACAGCCATGAGTCTTTTTGGGAAAGATGCAACAAGTTTTTCACACCTGGATTTGGGGATCCTCTGCCATTCCTCCTTGCAGATCCTCTCCAGTTCTGTCAGGTTGGATGGTATAAACGTTGGTGGACAGCCATTTTTAGGTCTCTCCAGAGATGCTCAATTGGGTTTAAGTCAGGGCTCTGGCTGGGTCATTCAAGAACAGTCACGGAGTTGTTGTGAAGCCACTCCTTCGTTATTTTAGCTGTGTGCTTAGGGTCATTGTCTTGTTGGAAGGTAAACCTTCGGCCCAGTCTGAGGTCCTGAGCACTCTGGAGAAGGTTTTCGTCCAGGATATCCCTGTACTTGGCCGCATTCATCTTTCCCTAGATTGCAACCAGTTGTCCTGTCCCTGCAGCTGAAAAACACCCCCACAGCATGATGCTGCCACCACCATGCTTCACTGTTGGGACTGTATTGGACAGGTGATGAGCAGTGCCTGGTTTTCTCCACACATACCGCTTAGAATTAAGGCCAAAAAGTTCTATCTTGGTCTCATCAGACCAGAGAATCTTATTTCTCACCATCTTAGCAAACTCCATGCGGGCTTTCATGTGTCTTGCACTGAGGAGAGGCTTCTGTCGGGCCACTCTGCCATAAAGCCCCGACTGGTGGAGGGCTGCAGTGATGGTTGACTTTCTACAACTTTCTCCCATCTCCCGACTGCATCTCTGGAGCTCAGCCACAGTGATCTTTGGGTTCTTCTTTACCTCTTTCACCAAGGCTCTTCTCCCCCGATAGCTCAGTTTGGCCGGACGGCCAGCTCTAGGAAGGGTTCTGGTCGTCCCAAACGTCTTCCATTTAAGGATTATGGAGGCCACTGTGCTCTTAGGAACCCTAAGTGCAGCAGAAAGTTTTTTGTAACCTTGGCCAGATCTGTGCCTTGCCACAATTCTGTCTCTGAGCTCTTCAGGCAGTTCCTTTGACCTCATGATTCTCATTTGCTCTGACATGCACTGTGAGCTGTAAGGTCTTGTATAGACAGGTGTGTGGCTTTCCTAATCAAGTCCAATCAGTATAATCAAACACAGCTGGACTCAAATGAAGGTGTAGAACCATCTCAAGGATGATCAGAAGAAATGGACAGCACCAGAGTTAAATATATGAGTGTCACAGCAAAGGGTCTAGGACCATGTGATATTTCAGTTTTTCTTTTTTAATAAATCTGCAAAAATGTCAACAATTCTGTGTTTTTCTGTCAATATGGGGTGCTGTGTGTACATTAATGAGGAAAAAAAATGAACTTAAATGATTTTAGCAAATGGCTGCAATATAACAATGAGTGAAAAATTTAAGGGGGTCTGAATACTTTCCGTACCCACTGTAAATTTTGTAATAAATTATACAAAGGAAAAGTTATTTGTATCTGTTCCCTAGGTGATCATGCGAAGCAGCCAGCCCTTGACAGGAGCCAATAGGAAGAGATGTAAGGAGGATGAGCTCCTTCTCCAGGCTGTGATTGATGGGTCAGAGTTGGGTTACATCATTGATCTGCGTTCTGCCCAGCAAGCCCAGCAGGCCCGGATGACAGGAGGGGGTTTTGAGTCTAAATCCTGTTATAGCTACTGGAAAAGAATCAATAGACACCATGAAAGGTGAGAGGGAATATTACAAGACATTTTTAATTGTCTGAAATTATGCGACACATTTGACTTTGATTTTACATGTCATCATGTGTATTTACAGGGGTAAGATACTGCAGGAGAGTCTTATTAAACTGGTGGAAGCGTGTAGTGACCCGTCTCATAGTGTGGACCGATGGCTCAGTAAATTGGAGAACTCCAAATGGCTTTCTCATGTTCACAGTGCGCTGTCCACTGCAGGACTGGTGGTAGAGTGTGTGGAGAGGTGGGAAGATCTATTACTTTGGTGTTTTAAAGGGACACTACAGAATTCTAGGCTCCCTGTAACCATCTGTACTTGAAACATAAAATTGCAGTTTTATTAAATTATTGTAGGTTTTCTGTATTGACTCAGAACAAGGCAATAACACAGTTTAACACTAGTTTTTTTATGTACTGGCTCAATAATTAATTTCCAATGAAAAATTAAATTCTCTGTAGTGTACCTTTAACTATTATTGTGGTTTGCTTTTCACATTCTCTCTCTTATTATTTTATTTACTGCCTTTGTGTAACTAACAGATGATTTGTATGTTTTGATGCTTTTGATGTCATTTTTGTTTGACCCGCATATCTATGAATTTTTGATGAGTTTCTTTTTTTTATTTATTTTTTTGAAAACATTTTAAAATGTAATTTATTCTTGTGATGGCAAAGCTGAATATTCAGAAATTATTTTAACATGCTGATTTGCTGCTCAAGAACCATTTCTCATTATTATCAATGTTGAAAACAGTTGTGCCGCTTAATATTTTTGTGAAAACAGTGATACATGTTTTCAGGATTCTCTGATGAACAGAAAGTTTGAAAGAACAGCATTTATTTAAAATAGAAATCTTTTGTAACATTATAACTTTACTAACCACAAATTTCTGAATGTTAATATATACAGTATATATACACACAGTCAAACCAAAAATTATTCAGACATTTTTTAAATTTTTGATATATTTTTACTAGTGGGTGCAGGACACTAGTTCATTTATGTAAGTGAGGATAGCAAAATAAAGTAAACTGTGACATATTATACCCAAAAATTCTTCATACAGTGGACTACCAGTAAAGTTGATAAAAATTTGGAACCAAAAATTATTCAGACACTTTGACCTGACCATGTTTTGCTTAAGTGTTATCTGACATAATTAAGATTATTTTTTTCTGACACAGTTTAACTCTGAGATCTTGTCATATTTTATTACCATTTTTTTTAAACTATAGTGAATAAACTGAAATAATGAATGAAATGTTCAAGGTGTCTGAATAAATTTTGGTTTGACTGTACAGTATATTAGTTCTGTTGATTTTTAAGTCATGTGCTTATGCATGGCTCTGGGATGTATTGTTGTGTCATGTGGTCTGTTTTTGCAGGGATGGTCACTCTGTGCTTGTGCATGGCTCTGAAGGGACAGACAGTACACTGCTGGTGAGCTCATTGGCTCAACTTATCCTAGACCCCGCCTCTAGAACTCTCACTGGCTTCCTCTGCCTACTGGAGAGGGACTGGATACAGGTGAATGTTTGTTCGTGTGACATCATTTGTGCTCAGGCATGTGTGATTGTGAAATTTGTGAATGTTTACGGATGCATTATGCCAACAAAGCCACTTTACTATAAAACTACATCTAATAAGTGTCTCAGATCTGTTTGTCAGAAAGTTGATGAATTTTGTTTGTTGTTTCTCAGGCTGGACACCCATTCCAGCAGCGCTGTGCTCATTCAGCATACTCTCATGCCCGTCTGAAGCAGGAGTGCCCGTCCTTCCTGCTGCTGCTTGACTGTGTGTGGCAGGTGTGGCGGCAATTTCCTCTGGCATTGGAGTTTAGTGAGGCCCTGCTGCTCCGATTGGCACAAGAGGTTTACGCTTCTAACTATGGAACCTTTCTATGTAACAACGAGCAGGAGAGGTGGGCAAAAATTATCCTTATATGACACACATTATTATGCCCCATTCAAAAGTTAAAATTATTTTTTAATGTTTTTAAAAAATGTCTCTTATGCTCACCAAGGCTGAATTTATTTGATCAAAAATACAGTAAAAAATAATAATGTGAAATATTGTTACAATTTAAAATAACTGTGTTTGATTTCAGTATATTTTAAAAAGTAACTTATTCCTATGATGGCAAAATTTTCAGCAGCCATCACTCCAGCCTTCAGTATCAAATGATCCTTCAGAAATCATGCTGATTTGGTGCTCAAGAAACATTAGTTTTGTGCTTTGTGCTGCTTCATATTTTTGTGAAACCATGATACATTTTTATTACTTTAAATTACATGGATGAACAGAAATTTAAACTAGAAATATTTAATATTTTAAAAATTACTGACTCCAAACTTTTGAGCAGTAGTGCATGTATAGTGTATAATTTCTTTATTTATTTTTAATTTTTGCCTGGAATAGATGTGCTGCAGGAGTGAAGGAGAACACACACTGTTTGTTTCAGTCCCTACTGAGTCCTGATATTGAAGAGCAGTACCTCAACCCACTGTATGAACCCACTGATTTGGCCATTTGGCCATCAGTGCATCCTCAGTCCTTACAACTATGGACAGGTTAGGTCCAGATCATTCAGTAAATACACACATAAATACAAAGTTACAGCTGTGGTGTGATAATGTTATTGGAGTTTATTGGAATTATTATGTAGAGTCTGATTTTGAAAGAAAAAGCATACACTTTCACAGGGTCCTCATTATCTCTGTATGGGTTTGTGGGTAGGGCTGTTCCTCAGGTGGACTGAGTATGCTCAGAACATGGAGGAAGCTCGAGAGGAGGTTTGGAGCATTGTGAAAGAGCACCGTGAGAGATCTGGACCTGACCGGACCAATAAAATGCCTAGTACACACTGTGACACCTTGACCCCATTTGAGAACCTCATGGATGAGCTGACTATTTTGTGACCTCATGGTAGAAAGGACATTGTTGAGACTGTTACTATTGTACATTTCTTGGCAAGAATGAAATTGAACTAATGAAATTAGTATCACTGTCAATCAGATATATCAGATATTATGTAATTTATGAAAACAATCTGATGTTCTATCATTGAATAGTAATCAGACATACTTACATGTGAAGTTCAGACATATTGAAGGCCATCTGCCTCACTTTCAAGCAAAATGCTAATATAAATGTTCCCAAATTTTGGAAAAAATGTGTTTATTATAGTGTGTTTGAATAGTTTGTTGTTGGAATTTACTGTGATTATATGAGACAGCATCAATGATGATGTTTTATTGTAAACACTGTTACAGACAGCTGAATGTTGAATCAGGTGAATGTTTGAAGACCTATTAGAAGGTCATTTTATACATGTTTGAGAAGTTACAAATAGCATTTGCCAGTGGAACATGGTTTATAATGAATTATTGCACAGTTCTCTGGAATACTTGATTCTGATTAGTTAATTGCCGCATTCAGTGTTCAGATATTTTCAAATAATGACTGTCGTCTAGGGAAATATTTTAATAAATATTATTAAAATGTTTCCTAGCAGAGTGTTTGTATTGTAACATTTTGATACATTTACTTTTTTATTTGATTTTTATTTTATTGAATGTATAACAGACATTTTTTTTCTATTCAAAAATTATTATATTAGGCTATATTATTGTTTTACATGTTTGACATTAAAGTATATTAGAAATATATATTATTTGACTATAAAATTATAACGGGGAATTTGCGCTCGCGCGCGCGCGCGCACACACACACATACACAGACACACACAGACAATAACATCTCACTGGCCAATGAAGTCCTCAGGGTAAAGCCCCAGCTCAGCTAAACTCACCCACACAATATAAATCCGGAGTGGGCAGCCCGTCAGCAAGTTTGCCCTCTTGTAGCTTTAATGAACACCACAGTCATTATCACGCGATAGTATGTGCTAGCATAACGATAAAACTACATTTCCCAGAATTCTCTGCTCCGGCAGCTTGTTTATCCAATGGTCATTCGATGCGCTCCTCCGGCAACCAATCGGACAGTAATCTCTTAATTCTAATGGTTAAATACCATGAAAATCCCTCTTATCAGCACTATTTACTTACTCAATTTTCCACCTCCGGATAGGTCTACACCACAGCAATGTTGTGATTTTGGTGAAAGACACGTGTTTTACATCATCACGGATTTTAAGTTTTGATAAGCTCAAGGTGAGACGTTGCGCTTTTTCTTGAACTAATGATTTACATATTAATCGTGTATGAATCAGCCCACTTTTAAAGATGAAATAACGACTTAGCTTTCAGTTTTATCGAAGAAAAATGTAAAATTGTTAGGCTACTATGTTCTTCCTGAACCGTCCATTCGGTTTGATGCATGATATGTTTATTAACTGACAGATAGACGACATGCTGTCAGGTGTCCGGTTGTGTGTTCGCTCGTTGTGTAAAGGTTGGTCGGTTCGTGGCATGAGTTTGTCTCCGCGTCAAATCAACCGATGGCCGAGCAACGAGTCCTCCGAGCCTCCGACGGACAGTCCTCGAGTCCTTATCACAGGTGCCATCTGTTTCCCAGCTGCTTAAATAACGTGTGACAAACTGTAATGTTTTGATGGAAAAGTCAGCACTTCCATCACGTCTTCTGTGTTTGTTTTTCATGCCTCGTATTGATCGCCATGACAATAGGTTGGGAATAAACAGTGTTAAAAGCGCTCCGCGTGCGCACAATAGAGCGCGCGGCTGTTTTATGCTTGTGCAATAGCGTGTGTAAAGAGTGAGTAAATGGGCTGTCAGTTAAAGTGGAGTTGAAAAATGTCTGGTCAATAACAATCACGGAGCCTATTTTAAATTACTGTGGCCTGTTTTATGAAACTGCACTGTCATTTGTGTGCTTTTCGCTCTTTTGAGTACTCACCAAAATCTTCACAATAATCCTACTACTTTAGTTTATGTGGCATCAGTCTAAAGCAATCACTGTAGTATAAACTGTATTTTTTTAGTTGTATACTAGAGTTGTATGACACACATGATGTGTGGTATCATGTTTTCTTTTATTGTGCATTCACCTCACCTCCAGTATAGGGGTATTCATTTAAAAAAATAATACACATAAAAGTGACATTTTTAATTCATATTTAGATTTAGGGATATTATTCGGCTTGCCATCGGATTTTATGAGGGCTGCTCATTTGTGGCATTGTGACTGGTGACATTTCTGGTGGTAAAATATTTGTTGCTGAAGTGTGTTTAAACTCCTTTCATTGTTGAATGTGTTTTTCTCCTTTCTAAAAGGTGGCTTAGGACAGCTTGGAGTTGGTCTAGCTCAAATGCTGAGGTTAGTGAACAGCTGAAAGATGTGTAGCATGAGAGAAAATTGAAATCAGACTCCAGACTCCAGGTTTTTACAACTTTGCATAGATTGGATATTTGTCTTGGCTTGCATAGATATTTGCTGTGCAAATTTAACCCTTTTTCATTTTCTGAGGTAGATTCTGTGAAATTCTACAAATGCATGATGAATGATAATTTCACTTTTATTTTTGTCGATTTTGTTTCATAATCATATTTACATCAGGCAGCAATATGGAAAGGAAAACGTTATCCTGTCAGATATTAGGAGGCCTCCAGCTGAAGTTTATAACATGGGTATGTTGACTCTCAATACGGTTCTGATGTAGGCAGGCGGTTGCATCAGGTGCAACATATATATAGAGCCACATGGACAGTGTGGTGCCTTGAACTGGCTGTTAAAATTTACAGTATAAGTTTATTTATCATGTGGCTCTTACATTTCAACGCTCCAAATACATTCCAGTAACAGTGTACAAAAAGGCTCTATATGTTAACTTTAAATAATACAATAGCTAAGACGAAATAATAAAATAAATCTTTAAAGCATTTATTAATCTTATAGGATCAATTACCATTCAAAAGTTTGGGTTTTCAGTTCAGCTTTTGCATTAAATTGATCAAAAGTGATCAATGCTGTTCTTTTGAAGTTTCTAATCATCAATCCTGAAAAAAAATATGAAGGATCACTTGAAGACTGGAGTAATGGCTTCTGAAAATTCAGCTTTGCCATCACAGGAATAAATTACATTTTAAAATATATCAAAATAGAAAACAGTTATTTAAAAATGTAACAATATTTCACAATATTATCACATATATTACTATGTCTGTTTTTGATGTATTTTTAATCAAATAAATGCATCATTGGTGTGCATAAGAGACTTTTTTCAAAAACATTAAAAAATTGTACCGACCCCAAACTTTTGAACGTTGTATTTTTAACGTTTCAACTTGTATAAATTAACAAACATGAATTTAAATACGAGCAATAGTATATTTATGAATGAACATAGATTTACGAACATAGATTTATGAATCAAGCCTAGAATCATGTTCTAAATGCTGTGATAAATATTGTTTATTGTTAGTTCACAATCATGTTAACAAATTGAACATTATTTACATTTCAATCACTTGGCCTCATTCATATTCCTCTGTTGTGTGATTTACCTCACAGGTCCATTTGTGTACGCTGATGTGCTGGACTATAAAAACCTGAGGGAGCTAGTTGTGAATAACAGAATCACCTGGCTAGTGCATTACAGCGCATTGCTCAGTGCTGTCGGGGAAGCTAACATGGCTCTTGCTCGCACCATCAATATCACAGGTGGGAAAACTCAGTCACACATGTTTTAAGCATTAGGGTTAGGTGCTATATGTTATATGACTGCCTAATTTACAACGTAAGGTTTCCACTATCCCTGACGTCCCACATTCTGTCCTTCTCCTGTTGCCCCTGTCCTGATATCTTCTCTTCTCTTCCCCTCACCCACTCCTCTTTCTTTAGGTCTGCATAATGTGTTAGATCTGGCTCTGGAGAACTGCTTGCGACTGTTTGTACCCAGTACCATTGGAGCATTTGGCCCCTCGTCTCCCCGCGACCCAGCCCCTGACCTCTGCATCCAGAGACCTCGCACCATTTATGGAGTTTCCAAAGTCCATGCAGAGCTGATGGGGGAAGTAAAGATTGATGTTTTTTATGTTCTAGTTAGTCTGGGAAAATTAATTAAGTAATAATTATTGAAAATTATGATTTGTGTAAAGGTTCATTGTAAGAGGAATTAGTATGTCTAAATAGTGTATTATGCATATATACTTAATAAGCTTAAAAAGGGTTAGTTCACCCAAAAATTCTGTCATTAATTACTCACCCTCATGTCGTTCCACATCCGTAAGACCTTTGTTCATCTTCGGAACACAAATGAAGATATTTTTAATAAAATCCGAGAGGTTTCTGTCCCTCCATAGAAATCCAAAGCAACTACCACTTTCAAGGTCCAGAAAGGTATGAAAGACATCATTAAAGTACTCCATGTGACTCCAGTGGTTTAACCTTAATTTTATGAAGAAATGTGAGTGCTTTGTTTGTGCAAAAAACATAATTTCCCACTTTATTTACAGAATAATATTATCCAAAGTGTGTTCACACGACAATGTCAGCTCTCGCGTGAACACAAAATTCATGCGTCGTGATGGACAGAAAGCTCTCAGATTTCAATAAAAATATCTTTATTTGTGTTCCGAAGATGAACGAAGGTCTTATGTATGTGGAACGACATGAGGGTGAATAATTAATGACAGAATTTTCAGTTTTGGGTGAACTAACCCTTTAATGTGAACAATTTCTCACTTACATCAGGGTTTCTCAAACTGGGGTTTGTTAGTTGATGAAAAGCTAATAACTAATCATATCTAATGTAAAATTAAAATAAATTAATAAATGGGACTGCATAATAATCACAGTATAGCTTAGTGAGATGATCATATCAAAGGCTTCAATTTAATTAAATAAATTTATTCTTAATTATTATTATTATTATCAACATCAGAGAATTGTGAACATGCAAGTGTTGTTAAAGTATTGCAATATTAACTTAAAATAAATTAACTTCATGTATATATATTACGTCTAAGAGGTTCGACTGACAAAAAAAGTTTGGGAACCCCTGACTTACATTATATGTAATTATGAAATGCTAACATCCTAACTGTGTTCTGATTGGATCAGTATCTCCACCATAAATATGGCCTGGATTTCCGATGCTTGCGATACCCAGGAGTCGTTTCTGCCCACACCAAGCCAGGAGGAGGCACCACTGGTAACCAGCTTCACTTACAGACACAATCTTTAGTTGTACATAAAGACACACACCTCCATACTTATTCACTTATTCATAGAATTGTCGTTTACTTACAATAAACAACACACCTAATCTGACCTATTTGGGGCAGTCGTGGCCTAATGGTTAGAGAGTCAGACTGGTAACCAGATGGTTGTGGGTTCGATCCTCAGTATCAACAGGAAAATGTAAGTGGGGGAATGAATAAACAGCGCTATCTTCCATCCTCAATACCAACCCCGAATTGCTCCCCGGGTGCCACAGCAAATTGCTGCCCACTGCTCCGGGTGTGTGTGTCCATGGTTTGCTGTGGGTGTGTGTGTGTGTGTTCACTACTCACTGCTCCTAATGTGTGTGCATTAACTTAGATGAGTTAAAGGGTTAGTTCATTGGTTAATTCTGTTAGTTAGTTAATTCTGTCATTAATTACTCACCCTCATGTCGTTTTGTGCGCAAAAAAAAACTAAATTTAAAATTAAAACTTACGAATCTTTTGTTTCGAATCTGGTTCGGAGCGTGTATCAAACTGCCAAAGTCACATGATTTCAGTAAACGAGACTTCGTTACATCATAAGTGTATTGAAATTTCAAGGGTTCACCACTGGGGGACATGACTTTGGCAGTTTGATACACGCTCTGAACCACTGATTCGAAACAAAAGATTCATAAAGCTTCGAAGCTTGGGGAAGTAGTGTTTTGAAATCGCCCATCACTAGATATTGTTGAATAAAGTCATTATTTTGTTTTTTTTGGTGCACAAAAAGTATTCTCGTCACTTCATAACATTACGGTTGAACCACTGTGGTCACATGAACTGTTTTAAATATGTCTTTAGTAGCTTTATGGGCATTGAAAGTGTTAATTATCTTGCTGGCAATGGAGGCCTCACTGAGCCATCTGATTTTTAATGAAAAATATCTTAATTTGTGTTCCGAAGATGAACGAAGGTCTTACGGGTTTCGAACAACGTGAGGGTGAGTAATTAATGACAGAATTTTCATTTTTGGGTGAACTAATCCTTTAAATGCAGAGGACAAATTCTGAATATGGGTTTCCATACTTGCCTTTCATTTCATTTTTTACTTTCACTTAGTTGTATATGTCCTCTTTTCCTCAGATTATGCTGTCCAGATCTTTCATGATGCCCTCAGCACCGGCCACCATGAATGTTACTTGCGTTCCAACACTCGGCTTCCCATGATGCACATCTCTGACTGCCACAGGGCCACCGTTGAGTTCATGCAGGCTCCTGAAAGCCGACTTTCACTGCGTACTTACAACATCGCAGCCATGAGCTTCACGCCTGAGGAAGTGGCAGAAGAGATCCGTAAACACCTACCCCACCTGAGGGTCACGTACAATCCTGATACCATCCGGCAGACTATTGGTAAGAACAGTGTGAGTGAATGACCCTTTGAAAGAGTCTGAAATCATTTTGTAATCATATTTTAATATTCTTGTTTTATTGTAGACATAATGCCTCTTGGTCACTGTATGGGTTTTTCTTTAATAATGAAAAAAATATTCTAAAAAAGTCTGAAATAGTTAATTATCGATTTTTAAAAAATCAAATTAAAGGCTTATACATGTATTTTAAAATTCCAAAAGTACAAATAAAGGCTATATAAGCCTTGATAACAATCCATTAAAGCAATGATCTAAATATTCATTAAATGTTCCTTCCATAGCGGACAGTTGGCCTGTGCGGTTTGATGACTCTAATGCACGTCAGGATTGGGGCTGGAAGCCTGCGTACGGCCTGTCAGAGATGGTTACAGACATGTTGGCTTCCATCCGTGAAAAGAGAACCAATGCAGGACTACCTGTCAGCTAGCAGGTCTTCTCAGGGACTGAAACAGAAATCACCAGCATCTTTCCAGTACATTTCTAAACTCATCTATCTCAAATTTTTTAGACCAGGACTCTCTGTCAGTTAGAGAACTGCTGACACAGACAGTTCTCTACAAATGTATGCTTGTGAAGAAAACATGTAAACCAACAGTGAAAACTCACATTCTCCCACCGCTCAGGAGACTCTTGCTGCGTGCAAAATCACATACTGTATTGTAGGCACTACATTTTAATTGATACTTGCATTGCGACCATTACAAAAGTATGTTGTATATAGTGAGAATGTGTGTAGTATGAATGAAATTCAGACATACTACATCCGCCATGTTGTCACTGTCATGTGAATTACGGGGTCAGTTGCCAGTGGATGTGCACTTCAAAATCTTGCCGGAAGTAGTAGGTCACTCGGGTACTTTTCAGCCTAGTGTTTATGAATTCGGACATATTACTTGGTTCACATACAGTTTTGCCTACTATATAGTATTGAAGTTGGCATATTTGGATGCAGGGTCTGTCTTTCTACTCTGTGATCTATTCTTACATAGTTTTTAAGTTGTCATGGGACAGGGGAAAAACAAGGAAACAATAAAATGCTGCTGATAATAATAATAATCGCACACATCATAGACAAAACAGTCCAATTTAATTATTTTAGAGACACCACACTTTTTTATTTTAACTACATGAGAATAGCAAGGTCAGCACTGACAAAAGTTCTGGCCCTATTTCCCCTTAAAGATTTTCAATGATCTGATGTTATAATTAAAACACTGCTGTCCTTATCTTATCCAATCCTTACATTCTTTTTGGGAAGAGTTAAATTTTGACCCCACAGATGCTCTTTTTGTACAAATACAGTAAGGACCATTAGACACCTCCATGTACTGTGTGTCTCAGTTTGAACACAGCCATGGGAAGAAAAGGCTTCAAATCACTACCAGCTCTAGTGTGAATCAAAAGATGATACTGCAATTGTTCCAACTGCTATCTGTGAGGAATTCACAGTTGCCTGAATTTTGGGTTCTGTTAAACCCACTATTGACTGTACTGGCTTTATTTATTTAGAGTCAGCTATCAAAGGGCTCTGGATTCACAATGTATAGTGTGGTGTGAATTAAGCAGTCTACTTAATCACTCAGCATTGCTTATGTATTATTTATACACTGTGAAGAGATATTTTTTTACACTTTTAACACCCAATGCCTTGCAAAAGAAAGGGAGAGTTCTTTAGCTTCTTCCTGTCTGTCTGCCTTCTGTATTGCCTAGTGCAGACAAATAAAAATGACTCTTAACTAAGACAATATGTAGAATGACTCACCTCCCTTCCAAAAGCAAGTGTGATTTCTGGACAAAACACATTGTGTTCATAGTTGAAACTGCCTTAATTTTAAGTATCATTTAACCTCAAAATCTCATTCAGAACTGGTGGAAAATTGCAGTGTATGTCAAATAAATGACTTTAATACAGCAAACAGATTTGTTCAGTGCTTTTAAAATGAATCCTGTAAAATATGGAAAAAAAAAAAAAAATCTGGATTTTTGTGGACATTTTGACTTCTTCAGTAGTGAGAGATAATGTCAATGTCATTTTATTTATTGGCTATAGAACAATTAAAACAACACAGGTTAATCAATGTGCTTTACATAACTTACAAAAAACAAAAACAGTAAGATACTAACATAAATAATACATGACAACATATAAACAGTTAGTCATGGGTTAAAAGTCATAAAAAAGATATGTTTTTAAGGTGTGATTTTGCCTTTATTTTATTAGACTGGACCTCAGAACTAGTAGTATAGCCTTTGACTTGTTGATCTTAGTGTTTTAGACTGACACTCAGTCAGAAGATCTGAGAGACAGGACGGCGCCAGACCATTCAAGGACTTATATAGCCTACTTAAAAGAAATTTTTAAAATCATTTGCAGCAGTGAACTAAAAATATTGGAAAACCAACAGCAGCATTATTAACAAACAACTATATATTCAGGATTTTTGTACAAATGCAAGTATTAAACATCCCATTATGGACAATACAAAGAAGAAAAAAAGAAGAGAAAAACAACTATATAAAAAATAAAAGAAAAAAGGGTCCCAAGGGAGATAATAATTAAATAATAAAATAAATTGTTTAAAAGATTGTGGGATATCAAAGGCAGCGAAAGAGACATCTATGCTGCCTTCAAAAATCTATCAGATGAAGGTATATCTCAGTCAGGAGACGATCATTGGATTCGGACGTGCCTTGTTGCCCTCCTACCTCTGTATACTGCCTGCAGAGGCAGCATTTTTCAGCTTGCAGACGCAGTCCAGCAGATTTCAGGCACATGACCACTCATCTTCCGGAAGTGACGGAAAAGCTGCCGCGCCGCAGTGGATTTTGGGACATCGTGCCATATTGACACACGACAGAAATGGACGCGGGGTTTTTCCGCGTAAGTGTTATATTCTTCTACAAATACCACACTATAGATGTCGAATACGTTGTTACTATTTGTTATTCGTCAGTTGGTTGATTGGTTGGTTGTTTTTAGGCTGTATTTGGTGTGTTCATTGGAGTGTGGCTGTAATGGCGGCTGCGTGAGAGAACCTGAAAATACTCAACAGATTAAACAGGAACAACCGATTTAAAGATTTTTTTTTATATTATCGTTCTTATTATTACAAATGAAGTCCACTATCACGTTATAAAGTCATTTGTGGTCGAGGTATCGTAGTTCCATTTGTGAAGTACAGATTGACTTATATATAACGTACATTATTAGACTGTGTGATTTGGTGTATAATTAATTCAGTTTTTCATTAGCCTCATACTGGAAATTGTATATTAACCTCAGATACAGGAAAAAAATAAAGATTTTCTGTATCACATGATGTTTTATGAATTAACGTTTTTTTTTTTTTTTTTTTATAGGGCACCAGTGCGGAGCAGGATAACCGCTTCAGCAACAAACATAAGAAGCTGTTGAAGCAGCTGAAGTTTGCAGAATGTCTGGAGAAGAAGGTAGAAAATATGGAAATACTTATTTTCTTTGGTGTAAATGTGTTCACGGCATCATATTAACCATAAACATGCTGCACATTGATGCTCATTAGATTTTAAATTATGTTCCATAATGTTAGTAGAATAATCTTTTTTTTTTTATACCTTTTTTTTTTTTTTTTATGTAAGATTTGTATTTCAAATAAATGCTGAACCATTTGAACCTTCTATTTAACAATCCTGAAAAAGAATGTATACAGTTTCTACAAAAATATTAAGCAGCACAACTGTTTTCAAAATATTTTTGGGCGCCAGCATTTTAAATGATCCCTGAAGGACCATTTAATAATCATTTTTAATTCAAATAAAAGTTGACCCTAAAGTTACCAAAAATATATGGAAAATTCTGTTGCTCATGATTGTTTTCTGATGTGTTGTAAGGTGGATATGACCAAGGTCAACCTGGAAGTCATCAAGCCCTGGATCACCCAGCGTGTGACAGAGATCCTTGGATTTGAGGATGATGTCGTCATCGAATTTGTCTTCAACCAGCTGGAGGAAAAGGTAGACGGCCACTCTGCTCTTCCCGCGCTTCTCACACATGCTGCAATTATATATTAGATGTGTTTTGTTCTTTGGGAGGATGAGAAAAGGTTTGAAGATCAGTGAATAGTTCCGCTGACAGTTATTTGAAACATTTGTCATGTGTAGATGTAACAGCAGAAAACATCTAACATCAGTCTTTAAGTGTCTGTCTGGCTTTAAAAAGACAGAAAAGGGGGTAAAAATGATATTCTCTCTCTCTGAAGATATGATTTGTGACACCGTTCCTTCTGAACAGCAATGTTCTAATGTTGATGTGATTTATGATTTAAAAGGCCTGAACCAATATGGATCTTATTCCTTGCATCTGAAGTATAGCACCAACTCCTAATTAGATCTCACCTGAGCCCAAAGTCTCTCTGAATCCAACTCTCCCTTGATGATGAGCTTTAATTTTTGAGGTGAGTTATAAGCAGGGCTTGACATTGTGCCAGTGGTAGAGTCATTTCAGCTTTATCATTTGTGCCTTTGAAAGTCAAAGTTTAGCAATACATCTCAAACACAAAGGCCTAATTTAATTACCATTTTTAGAAACAACATACAACCAGTAAAAAATACAAAGAAAAATGTAACATTGCATGTGAAATAATGCAGTACGACATTGGTGGGGTAAGATGTGATTTTTTTAATTTATTTTTATTTTTTTTCCAAGGGAATTTATTAGGCAATAATTTGTATGCTCCGTCTCAATGACTAGCTCAACTGTCAGTTATTAAAAAAATATTTTGGTTTCTTGTTTGATTGTGCATTTGCACAAAATGATACAAATAACAAAGAGAGACATGAGACACATTTAGCGTTTTCATTAATTTAGCTAAGCTCTGTTTATTAGTCACTGTTTTAGTCTCTAAAGATTTGATTTTCAGGAAGCCTTTGCTTGGATTCCAGAGAGGTATTTGCTCCTATTAATGATACATACAGGTGTTTCTTTATTCTCAGACATAAAAAGGTGCTTTCAGTTTTTGTGATTACATAGCCATACAATAACTTAAAGGAATGTTTCAGGTTAAATACAGTTTAGGTTTGATCTACAGCATTTGTGGAATAATGTCAGTTACCTCCGAGAATAATGAAATCTTTCTTTAGTTTTTTGTTTCCTAAAAAAAAATTGCAGCGACAGCAAGGCACTTAATAACAGTGCTAGGGTTCGAAGGGTTTAAAAACTGAAATGTGAGGCTCATACATTTAAGCACTTTAATTCCTTAAAAATGTGTTATTTGAGCTAAAAAGTTGTCTAAATCATAATTTTTGCAGTTGGACTACTGTTCTAGGAGGACAAACCTGTAGTTTCTTTCAGTGGTAACTGATTATTCCTGGGGTTCTAAGGCATGTTTATAAAAGCTTCTTAAATATCCTAATTGAACTAAGGCCTAATCCTGGCTTAATCTAAGCCCTGTTTGTGAAACCAGGCCTATATTTCTTTTCCTCCCTCAATTTTATCTAATATAGAATTTCAAAATGAATCACAATAATTAATCTAATAATTAATAATAATTTGTTAAATATATTTTTTACACATTCTTTTTTTTTATTAGGTTTAAAACTGAAAATTGCTATATAAATGCATATAATTAAAAAAATTTTATCTTCAAATGTATACGTCACTTTAGTAGTGGTTCAAAATATAATATGAACATCAATCTTTTCTAGATAATATTCCTAATAATAATTACTTGGATAGATAATTGCTTCAGTGCAGTAATATATACAAAGTACAGTAAAATATACAAAGAGAAAAAATTGCTAAAAGTTGCTTTTTCTGAACACCAACTAAATGGGTCCATATACATGACAATATGTCTGAAGAGGGCAAGCGAATCATCATATTTGCTGGTCCCTTGCATCAAAAGTGTAAATCTCTTAAATTATTCCACAGATGCTGTTGATGGAGCTTAACCTTCATCGAACCAGAAATGTTAATTTAACACTCATTTTAGGACAACGGGTGCTTAGTCCTGCTCTTGGAGATATACTTAAATGCAAAATTTAGGTCCAGACCAGCCCTAATCTTACAACTAAACGTACATCTTTAGGAGCATGATTCGGCATCCCTGTCTTAGCACATGGCTCTCATAGGTTTATTTTCCTCTTCATTTTGTTGTAAATAAAGAGTTTTCCATGCCTTGTGTACTCATTATTGCTTGTTCGTCTCTTGCAATTTAGATAAATGATATAGCATTAAACTCAAGGTGATTGAGTGTGATGCGGTAGTGAGGCGGAGGCCAGCCAATGGAGCGCCTTTCTCCGCCCCCCCAGCCCACAGAGCCTGCGCCACTCACACTGAAGACAACTGGACTGTTCTTGCTTTTTGGGGTTTTGATGCACTCTGTTTGTGGACTGTAATGTTTCTATCTCTCAGGAGTTTGATATTGCACAGGAAGAGACAGCCCTAGTGGTGGGGGAGGGTCTTATTGCTCCTTGACGAGGGGATGTGAACTGGGAGGGTACATCTCAGTTCAGATAATAACATGTAAACATGTAATGCATGCTCAAAGGGAGTTTATTCATTTTAGAAGTGTTTTTGATCCTTTTATCAATTGGCTTATGAGTAAAAATAAAATTCAATTGTCAGTTGGTTTTAGAGACATTTGAGGCCCACAGGTACTGGGCTTTTGTTGAAAAGCAGCTGTTTACTGGATGTTCAGGAAGGGGTGTAGGCAGACTTTCAGAGCTCAGCACTCTGGTTCTGTGTCAGTATTAACTGCATGATTTCCTCCCCTCTCTCTTCCTCCCTGCTGTTTGTGTTGCAGAATCCAGATGGGAAGATGATGCAGATTAATTTGACAGGGTTTTTGAACGGGAAGAACGCTCGGGAATTCATGAAGGACCTCTGGCCGCTGTTGCTAAGTGCCCAGGAGAACATCGCCGGAATCCCGTCTGCCTTCCTGGAGCAAAAGAAAGAGGAGATCAAACAGAGACAGGTGATGATGATGAGCTGAGAAGTTACGAACTTGCATACTGATTGCGATTGGGTTTTATATGGCTGGACATTTTGTGTTGTAGTAATTGACTTGGGTATATGTACAACATGATTGTAAACTGCAAGTTGAGTGTTTAACAGTTTTTCTATTTGCTGTTTTAGATCGAACAGGAGAAACTCGCCTCTCTGAAAAAAATAGATGAAGATAAAAGGGAGAAAGAGATCAAAGAGCGAGCTCAGTCAAAAAGCCCTAAAAGGTTTGTTTTGGCCTTCATTTTGCTTAAAGTCGGCATAAAATGGAAATTTTGATTGTCTTATCTTCCCTGTTGTGTCACATATCTGAGTTAAATGGCTTCTCAAACATGAAAAAATGTAGGGCGACACTTGATTTTGAAAAGGAATTGATGGGATTTTTGGATCATTGTTATTTGCTAATTATGGTGATTTCATGTAAGTTGTTGTTTTTGACTAAAGATCATAAGAGCACCTGAATCAAAAGAAAAATAATTACGTATATAGATAAATAATAATAAAAAATAAGAATTGTCAATTCCAAATTCATGGTGACTTTAAGAATTAGATTAGTATATTTGTAAGTGTAAATAATGGATAATGTTGTAAATTGGCCATGTGCTCAACTGCTGTTCACTTATGATTCTAGGAGGAAGTCCCGCTCCCCTGTGAAGCGTGACCGTAAATCCAGTCCCTCTCGTTCTCCTCGCCGAAAACCGAGCCCGGCTGCCTCGCCGCCTTCTAGTCCGCCCAATAATAAAGAAGAACCAAAGCAAGAACCAGACCAATCAGAGAGCTCCAAACCAGAGCCACTTGTTCAGGAGGCTTCCTCTACCAGGTAACTATGGAAAAGCTGACTGCACTATGCAATCCTAAAATTTTAGTCCTTCAAGTTGCTATTGACCAAAAAAAGACTTCTATATGAATCTGAAATTTTAATTGTAATGTAAGTTCCACCTTGTGCCAAAAGTAGTGACTGCTAAAATAGCGCATAAAATTGCTTTTTTTTGTAGTATCATGGATTTTTAGACTGAATTTTTTCCCCCATTTACCTGTCAGTGATCTAGTGGGTGAGATGAAGCCGGACTCCTTGTCTGAGGCTGTGAAAGAGTCATCTCCAGAAAAAACATCCAAATCTGAAGACAGGCCCAAACCCAGGGACCGGGACAGAGACAAGGATGGACGGAGAGATCGCCCACGCCACCGCTCTCGTTCACCTCGCTCTCGCAAACGACCTCGATCCCGCTCTAGGTGAGTTTTGTCTCCGATGGTGAAGTCAGGTGATTTCTGATCTTAAATCATTTTGCTTACCTCCAAATGTGATTGAACTAGGGGATAAGCTAATGTCTCTGCTTCCAGGTCGTTCTCTCCTCGCCGCAGGAGTCCCAGGAGGCGAATCTCTCCAAGACGTAGGAGCCCCCCTAGACGGCGACCTCCCTCTAGGCATAGACGTAGCCGTTCACCTGTCCGCAGGTCAGCCTTTTTAAAAAAAATTTAATATATTTTAGAAATTCATACTTTTATTCTGCAAGTATGCATTAAATTTATCAAAGGTTTCAGTAAATACTTTCATAGTGTTGCAAAACCTTTCTATTTTAATTAAATGCTGTTCTTTAGAACTTTCTATTCATTAAAGAATCCTGAAAAATGTATTGATGGTTTCCATAAAAATATTAGGCAACACAACTGTTTTCAACATTATTAATAAGAAATGTTTCCTGAACACCAAGTCAGCATATTAGAATGATTTCTGAAGGATTGTGACACTGAAGACTGAAATAATGGCTGCTAAAAGTTCAGCTTCAGCATCTCATGAATAAATTAAATTTTAAAATATATTAAAATAGAAAACAGTTATTTTAAATTGTAATATTCCACAATATTATGTTTTATGTATGTATTATGTAAATTGTAATATTCCACAATACAATGTATTTTTGATCAAATAAGTGCAGCCATGGTGGGCATAAGAAACCTTTTTCAAAAACATGAAAAATAATAATAAATAGTAGGGCTGTCACGATTCCTCTGTTAAATTTGAGTATTTGATTTAAAAGAAATCCTTAATTGCAATTCACCCATGTCAATTAACCAGCAAAATACTTGGTCTGTTTTATAAGGCTGCACAATATATTTAAACTAGGGCTGTCAGTAGATTAAAATGAAAAAAAAAAAATTTGTGATTGTACACTTGTCGTGAAAATAAGCATACACCATTTATCTTGTTTAACACATTCATTTTGTCATCATTTGCTATATCCAGCAAAGTAAACCATCCAATTGAAGGGTGATTCTCACAAAACCTTCAAGGTAAATTTAGGTGTTTTTCCAAAAAAGGAATCCTGGAGACTCAAAGGAAACCAAATAACCAAATGATATAAGCAGGCCATATAATTCAGAAATTTATGCATACCAAAGCACCCATGCAAAAGAAAGAAAAAAACATTACAGAATAAAAGCTTTTCAGAATTCAATGTATAGTGTATGTACAGTGCAACAGCAAAGAGCTTAAGTCAAGATGTGATATCAAACAGGACCATGTTTAGGCTGGTTTGCTTTATCCAGATGAGAAATGTAGTTTGTGTATCATCTGCCCATAAATTAAAATTATTCCATGATTTACTCACCCTCAAGCCATCCTAGGTGTATATATCTTTTTTCAGATTAACACAATCAGTTATATTAAAATATATCCTGGCTCTTCCAGGCTTTATAATGGTAGTGAATTTTGATTTTGAAGCCCAAAAAAGTGCATCCATCCATCCTAAAAATAATCCATATGGCTCCAGGGGGTTAATAAAGGCCTTCTGAAATGAAGCGATGGGTTTTTGTAAGAAAAATATCCATATTTAAAACGTTATTTAATATAATAATTAGCTTCCGGGTGACGGCCTTACACATCGATTTACAACGTAAGAGTAACCTCTGACATGACGTAGGATGTAAGGAGTATCATAAGCTTAGATGCCTCTTGAGGTTCAAACAAATAGGACTGGACAACAAACTCAAGCTCCTCTTCTCTTATTTCAAAATCCTCTGACATTTTAAAAATTCTCCTTTTAGACTTTTAATTTGTGACCGGTGTTTTGTTTTGCTTCCGTGTTCATCAATACATCACATGTCATATACACCTAGGATGGCTTGAAGGTGAGTAAATCGTGGGATAATTTTCATTTTTGGGTGAACTATCCCTTTAAATAAGTATATGTGCTATATATATGTATTTTAAGTAATTTTAAAGTCTATTGTTCACTTAGGTCTATTTTTATTACCACAAAATTAAATTTATCAGATTACTCCATTAATCGTCAAAATAATCAACCACTTACTCAAATACCAAAATAATCGTTAGTGACAGCCCTAATAAACACAACACCAAATATTTGAATGTTAAAGCCATACTGGTGTGACATTAAGTTTTATAAATGTTCTCATGTCTTTTTCATCTTTTTACTCATCTTTATTATAAAAATCTGTCTTTTGTCTGCCTCAAATGAACTGCTAGAAGTTTAGTCAGCTTTTGTGTTCACCTGATCTTGTTTGGCCAGCAGGCGGCGCTCTCGCTCTCGGTCCTCCTCAGGCAGCTCCTCCTCTCGGTCACCCCATAAGAGAGCAGGGAAACGTAGGTCAGCTACACCGCCCAGAAAACTTCCACGGCGCTTAGACCCCGCCAGCCCCTCCAGAAGACGAGGCCGCAGTCCTTCTGGACCAGAAACCAGCCCTTCAGGTTGTTTCCTAGAAGTGTTGTTGTTGTTGTTGTTATCTGTAATTTGAACTTAATTTTATTTATTTATTTTTTTTATTTTATTTTTTTTGTAAGTCTGAAATGGTTTCTTATCAGAGCCTTGTTGTTTGTAGGATATTAAGCAGTAAAATGATTGACTGTAATGCATCTGAAAATTTCAGCTGTAAAGCACAGGCCTGGTGGAAGAAATGACACTCCTTCTCCAAAACCCAGACGGTCCGATGCATCAGAGTCTGGTAAGAATTGGCTCTTAAACATGCATTTGTAAGCATATCAGAAAGGTTTATAGATCAAGACTTGTAGGCAGAACCCTGTCTGTCTGGCTTTTTGTTATACTTATACAGTGTTTCCCACAGGATTTTGTGAGACTCTGGTGGGTAGACCTCGGTCCCAATAGGGGGGACCAGGGGCATTTAAACCATTAAAAATATGTAGCAAAAGAGGTTACCTTTGTTGAATTAATTTATTTCTAGTGGGGGCCTGTATCTATACATCTGTGTTTGTGGAACTAATGGTCACTCTCTGATTTGTTAAACACAATCCAGAATGCACTAAACACTCTACTTGATTATAGAGAAAAATAACAAATGAATAAAAATATATATAATCATAAGCTGACCAATAAATAAATAAAAAATCTAGGTGACTATATAAGTTGACAGCAAAAAGTATGCTAGCCTAATTCTTGAAAAAAAAAAAAAAAAACTTTGCACAGTAATTTTATAAAATCTAAATATGTTAATAAAATTTTAAAATTGTATTCTTATAAAATGAAAATTATATTTATATTAGATTTATATATCAATGTAAAGAATTATATGTATTTATAATAATGTAAGATTAAAAGATGTTTATTTTAAATTTATTGTGCAGCTTTTTAATGGGGCAACAAGATATGATAGATACGACAGAACAAAATAGGCTATTAAAAATCTTTCAGTATGTAAAACCATGATAATATGAAACACTTAAAAACAGCAGCACAAACCGCTTATGCGCCTCCCGGGTGCAGAATGGTGTGCTTAAAGCAATATGGAGTCACAGCACGCAGTTGCGCTGCGCATTGAAAAGTTCACGGCACAAAGAGAATCCCTGTGTATATCTGCATCTAACAGTTTATTGATCATATGTTTCTTCTCACTTTTAAATTCCAGTTATTGTGCGTGTGATGCCAATTCATAGTCCCTGTGTTGTGCGATCTAACAGACAACCTGTAGTTAGTATGATGACATTGTTCAGAAACAGCAATAAACTCCAGCAAAAGTCATTTTACAGTATGCAAATCCACAGCCCTTGATCTACATATCAAGTATTATAATGGGAATATATCATAATGAGTTTTACTGTGCTGACTGTCATTACCGAACGCGATGAGCTGTTTGAGTGCTGAACAGAGAATGATTGACAGCTACAGTGGAGGGAAGACGAGTTTCCGTGAACTTAAATTTAATGATGTACATATTATTCTCTCCCTCACATGAAGCTATGGAATGCCTTCAGATGACTTTGAATATATAACACGAAAACTTAATTGGCGCTAGTCCATTTCTTTTGCTCTATAACTCCCATTTTTGCCAAGAGTGCAATTATCAATCGGTTATTTAAATATTGCGACAGGCCTAATTTCCGTTTAATTTTGAGACGCTGGCGGGACAAATTAGAATGTTGCGGGCCACCACAGTCTAGTTAATGTATGGGAAACACTGTTATAATAACATGAACTAATGATTTGGATTCTGCAGCTCTTGTCTTACTATTCTCTTCAGTCTCTTCTGTTCATTCCAAAAAATGCCATGGGTGTGTGTGTGGCTGTGTATTTTTGCACATCATGGGTTTGTGTTGGTGGGCACATGGGTGTTTCTCGGGCACTGAAGGACTCCACTGCTTTGTGTTACAGAAGAGGAGAAGGTGGGCAAAGGGTCAACGGCAGATTCTGTCCAGCAGCGCCGTCAGTATCGGAGACAGAATCAGCAGTCCTCTTCAGGTTACCACTGTTTTGTTTTTGTTTTTTTGTCCATCACACTCGTTTGTCCTCACTTCCACTGTCTTTCTTCCTCTCACACCTGTGCTTGCATGTTGGATGTGGAAAAAGTATGCTAGTAGATGTTTGATTTAGAACTGGTAATCAAGTTGTTTTTTTTTTTTTTTTTTGCTTACAGACACTGGTTCATCCTCTTCTTCTGAAGATGAAGGACCAAGGAGGCAGAATAGGGGGGCAGGTGCCAGGAATGGAGAAATCAGAAGGCGGCGGAGCCATTCACCTGCATCACCACGGAGGCGACACAGAGATGTATCCCCAAGGTGAAAATCAACAATATTTGCATGACATTTGCATTTGAAATGTGATACCCCCTTAAGGTCACTACTCAGATGCTTTGTTCACTTTGGGATAAAGTGAGGAAAAAGAAGGCAAATGGATTTTTCCAGATCTTTATTTATTTTTATTTTTTTGACTGAGCACCTGCACAAATTTAGATGTGCTCACACTAGGGCTGGGACAATACATAGATTCTTGATTCGTGATACAATTATTCTGTATCAATTCTAATATTTTCTAATATTTTCAGAATGTATCACAGATTCTGAGCTTAGTTTTTAACAGCAGATGGCACTACGTGCTTTAGACGCAGCAGTACTCTGCCTGCTTCCAATTCTTTTACACACACCACTTAAATCTAAAATAATCATTCATAAAGTTCGAATTACAAGGGTGTTCGCAGTGGGCTGTTTACATTAATCTCGTGTCATAAAAGCATTCTGAGCTGAGGTGCAAGTATATTGAACCACTTACATGACTCAGCCGAACACATGAGCGCTGTCCAGCACTCTTCTTTGTGAGCATTTAAGCATGCGGTTAAAAACTAGCCTAGAGCGCCATCTGTTGTTAAAAACTATGCTCAGAATCGATACATTCGGACAATATCAGAATCGATACAGAATAATTGTATTGCAAATCAAAAATCAATGTATTGTCCCAGCTCTAGCACACACTATTTCGAATTGTTATTCACATTTAAACACAGCTCAACCGAACACTAGAACAAACCTCAATGTTTTTTGCAGAAGCTCAAACATGCTTGAGTCACATGCAAGAACAAACCTCACTGGTTCACTTAATCATTAAAAAAAATATTTTTGTGTTTCAAAAATTAATAAAAGTCTTAGGGTTTTAGAACATCATGAAGGTGAGTAAATTGACAGAATTTTCATATTTGGGTGTGCAAACCCTTTAATGAATTTAAAGACTGGGTTTACATTGAGTAACATTGAATTAAATGTGACCTTGAGAATCAGAATCTATACCCAGCCCTGTTGTTTACTCTTAACTGCTTTATTACAATCAGAACCTTTTGACTCTCTTTCAGAAAGAGACGTTCTCCATCACCTGCTGGCCGTAGACATCGATCACCCTCTCTTGCTCGCCGCCACAGGTAAAGTCCAGTTTATGAAGAGTTTTTGTGTTTTTGGGTTGTGAAGACTCTTTGACCTACTTGGATATACATCCCTTTCTTCTGTCCCTTCTTTTTCAGATCTCCATCTCTACCTCACCGGCGTTTCACTCCTCCTATCCAGCGCAGATACAGTCCCTCCCCTACCCCAGCTCAAAAAAGACGCTCATCAGGGTCTCCTCCCAAACGTAGAAGGACTCCATCCCTGGTATCCAAACATAGAGGGTCTCCTTCACCTGGGTCCAAGAGGAGAGGGTCTCCATCATCTGTGTCCAAGCATAGAGGGTCTCCTTCACCTGAGTCCAAGTGCAGGGCATCTCTCTCGCCAGTACCGAAGCGTAGAGGGTCGCCCTTCCCTGTGGCCAAACGTCGCTCCTCTCGATCCCCCAAACGAAGCCGTGGCAGTAGTCCAGGAAAAAGAGGTACTCCGCCCTCGTCTGTTTCGCCTCCACCCCGCCACCGCAGAAGCTCTCCAAATCTTCCTGCAGCCCAACGGGGCAGAGATGCCTGCTCCTCTCCGTCTGCCCATGCAACTCGAGTGCCTTCCAGTCCTCCGGCTCGATACGGGCCCTCGAGTTTATCCCCACAGAGACAAAGACGTCAGACATCCCCATCTCACAGCACCAGACCCATTCGCAGGGTTTCCCGCACACCAGAACCACGCAAATCTCAGAGGTATGATTGTTCTATAGCCCCTGTTCTATTTGTGTTACAGATAAACAATCTCCGACTGACTCTGTTCCTTTCCATTTGTAGAGGTTCTCAGAGCCCCCAGCCTGTAAGGAGGCAGGTTTCACATTCACCATCTGCTTCTCCTCCTCCCACGGCTCACAAGCGGCCTGCTTCAGTCTCACCCTCTCGTTCTGCTAGCCGTTCTCCACCTCCACCTGCCAAAAAGAACAGCAGTGTCTCCCCGAGCCCATCACCTAACAAGGTATGCCACACCTGCCAGCTTGAGTCTTGCTTGCCCCAGACTGCTTGAGTTCAGAGAGCTTTGAGGCTTCAAAAACCAAATTTGTATTGGGTTGTTTTTAGTTTCCAGACTTTTCAGTTGTTCATTTTTAGAAATGGATCCTATTAAAACTACTGCATACTAGGGATGCTCCTATCAGGATTTTTGCAGCCATCCTGCAAAATGCAAAAATTTTGCATTTTCGATACCGATCCTGATTATTCAAGCTTTATATAAGTAGTAATTAAGCTATGAATGTCAGTGTTTTTTTCCAGGTACGTAATAAAACGGATGTTATTTACAGTAATGCTGTAGATTGTTGCTTTAAGAATCAAATAAGCACAACAAATGTTAATTTTACAATGAACATTTTAATAGGCCTTTAAAAACAGGGCTCATGCGAAACAGTTCTTATTGGGATACTCTGGCATATTAAAGAGCCTACATGACTCAAACTGAACATAATTACAACCCATAAGGTGTAATTGAACATTGTCCAATACGTGACTGAGGACAAAAACAAATAGAAGCACTGCAACTCCTAAATAAACAAAATGAGTAGTCTTGATCAGGAATATTATTTAGCACATGCTGAGTATTTGTGTCCTTCCTTCCCATGTCCTACTTAAGTAGGTAAGGCAGGATTCTCTTTATAAATTTGAGCTTTTCTGCATTTTGGGGAGATAGTCTATTCCTCTTTTCATCCAAAACATATGCAGCTGTACTGAATAGTCGCTCACCATCAACACTCGAACGCTAAACTTCAAGCACTAGAAATAGAAACACAACATAAATTTACAAAAACAGTGCATAATCTTCACAAAAGTGATTTATTTAAGAGCAATGAGAGGCTGTTTGATTTAAAGGCCCCGATGTACTTCGAGCGAAATTGAAGAACGAACTGATGTGATGTCATTTCATACAAAATCAGGCCAAAACTAAGTTTCTTTGGAGTTCATTTTGGGAGTTTGAAACAGCTTGCCAAAGTGAAATTTCCGGAAAAGTTTGCTACGGCTGATAAACACCTTTGCACTACCATTGGCAATTATGTAATAGGTGGTTATGCGCAGAAGCTATGCCTTCTTTCGCGTGGAAATCTTTTCCAGTTCATTTCTTCTGTTCAGTCAAGGTTAGACGTCCGCGAGTGACATGAACACACTGGATAGCCGCTTTATAGTAAAAAATGAATTTGTACTTCTGATGAAATGACACTGACACTGTTTTTCATGGTTAATACAGTAAAGTTTCTTGATTTTAAGCAATCTATTGTATAAAGTTGTTTCTTGAGGCTGCGTAATAACTCCACACTGGTGATGACATGACTGTGGCGCTTAAGTCTGACATCATCAATTTGCTATTGTTTGGTGAGATCTGCCTATTTTATGACTCTCGATTGAGAATGTGATTATCAGCCGATACCGATCTGCGGCCGATCGATCGGAGCATCTCTAGTATTTACGATTAATGCCAAAAGTGTGTTAAAATCACTGTGCTATGCTAATGTGACTTTTTATATTGCATGAGTCAATGTTTTCTCTTCGTTTTGTAGAACTCAGATGCAGAAGGTGGTAAAAAGAAGAAAAAGAAGAAAGAGAAGAAACACAAGAAAGAGAAAAAACACAAGAAGCATAAGAAACAGAAGAAGGAGAAGAGTGGAGAGGAAAAGAGTGGAGGGGCGGCAGGAGGACACGGACAGGAAGCAGAGCCAGACTCTGACCAGAAAAAGGTGAAGTTACACTTTTAAAGCTGTCAGTAAAATGAAAATAAAATAGTCCAGGAGTATAAAAGTGCATCTCCAGTTTTACCATGCTTATAGAAGTTCTATATAATGTGAGAACCTAAACATAATTGTTGTTATGCTTGAGTCAGACATAATTAATGCTACCTTTTTTGAAGGAATCAGAGAGTGAAGTAGAAGACAGTTTGGATGATCTGGAGAAGCACCTACGTGAGAAAGCTCTTCGCTCAATGAGGAAGGCCCAGATGTCTCCATCATCTCAGTCCTGAGGGATTATCTACCACACCCCACATTTCCCATTTTCTTCCACTCTGCATTTTAAATGTTTGATGTTGGTTCAGCTTTAGAATGTACAAATTGTTAAAATTCACCCTAGACTTTTGTTTGGATTTTTTTTTTTTTTTTTCCTAGGAATGTTTATTGCTGAGGAGTTTTATGATGTGAAAATGATTGACCAGCTGAAGCTGCTTGATCAGATTTTGTCCTTCTCCACCCTTAAATACTGTCGACGACTGTTTATCCAAAAAAACAAAACAAAACAAAAAAAAAAAAAACTTTTTTTAGTCCCCAGTCCCCCTCATGATTCCTGTGTTGCTTTTACAGTCACAATGAAACAAATGAAAAGCTTATTTGCAGTTCTGAGTTAATAATGTACAAGTTGGCCTGTGGATTCTTGCTTCACTTCAGCAGGACATTTTACGAGTGTTTTGTTTGCATGGACGGCAGACCCCAGTGTGTTTGTCCTCTTGTGTGCATGATCCATAAACCAAAACACCCAGAGAGCTGATCCAGCAGGCTGCTCTCTCTGTTCATCTGAGCATTGTGGCAACGCACGAGTGCTCTACTGTGCACATGAGAACAAATCAGAAAAGTCTGTTTTCATCCTTTATTTTTTGCTTTATATTTTTTGTAACCTAAGTTGTGTTTGAAATTGTTGATCCCTGCAGTAATTTCTGGCTTTGAACAAAGTCACATTAAAATATAAGAAAATATTTTTGTCTCGCATCCTTTTCTTTGAGTTGCATAAATGTTCATATCCTCAATTTGATTTGTTTCCCTCAAAACAAGTGTCTGTAAAAACTAAACCAGTATGGTGACAATTGGATTCAAACAACATTAAATACATTACTTTTTGGATGTAATGTATGCAAGGCTGTTTTGCATGAAAGGCTATTTTACATATGTTTACTAGTTCATTGTTTCTAGAAGGTTCTGTGGAAAGCCTGTGGTGTCCCAGGTCTGGTGATGACACATGATAATCTGCTGTACCAGTTATCTTGTCACCTTGGCAACACTTAAGACAAATCTACCACAGATGAAAGCTCGGTGTGTTCTTATTGTATAATGTGGTTAACAAGAACTGATCTGCACAAAACAACTCAAGGCAACAATGTTTATGCCCTGGCTGTTATTTTATAATGCCACCTGCTTCCTAACTGTTCACAGGCCGTTTTGGGAATACGTGGGTGTTTAAGAGATAAACATGAGGTCTGTCTTTACACTGTCCCTCTAGTAATGGAGAGCTGTGTTTCTGAAACAGCTGTTTCTCCTGCAGTGTGCTGGAAGATCATTGTTAATTATAAAGACCATCTTAAAGCGATAGTTCACCCAAAAATAAAAAAAATTGTTGTCATTTACTCACCTTTATGTCATTACAAACCTGTATGTATTCTGCAGGACGGGATATTTTGAAAAATGCTGGAAACCAAACTGACTGTTACCATTAACTTCAATTGTATGGGGGGAAAAAAATACTTATTTGTCCCAGTGTGGTCTTGGGTCATCTACAAGAAACTGAGACACTAAATTAGTGTTTTTTTGTTTTTTTTCTCAAATTGTGAGGATAACCAAATTATCCTCTCAATTTATTTGATTATTGAAACTGGTTCCTTCTGTTAAGATAATTTAGATCATCTTAAATGATTTAACATTTGTGTCCTGCAATTTTAGACGTTTGGATTTTAATAGACAACAGATTAAGTTTCATCTAAGGCTAAGTAATAGTTTTTTATATTTACTCTGCATCTAAAATCTCTCTAACGCTTTCTACACCCCACACGTGCGGATTCATTCAAAAGCGAATCGTTTGAATGAATCATTCTCTTTCACGAACAAAATCATCGGTTACTTAGACCCAGGGTGTGAACTACAATGTTGAGGTTGTTCAATACTTAGTGTAATTTGATGAAAGTTGATTTTGGTATGAATAAAAAAACTTGCGCAGCAGATAGGGAAAATGGGAGATCTACTTTGTTGTCATTAGATTTGTAGATACGCAAATAATAATAGACATAATTAAGGCACTAATAAGGATGTTTTAAGTTTTTGATTAACTTATAACTCAATTACTCACTGATAACTTTAATTGTCGCCACCTACAGGCATATTGATATTTTATAGAAACGGTCACTAAACGGATAAGTGAACAAAAGATTCGACTCGCTGTGAAGAATCAAAAATAATAAACAAGAAATACGCTTTTTTTTTTTTTTGGTAACTATGTTGTTAAAAGCTTTCTTTGTAACCTTACAATAAATGAGAATTAAAAAAAAGTCAGATGACTTTTCTATACATATTTAGCAGGAAAAAAACGAATCTCTAGTTCTTGTGCACGCGGCACGGTACCGATTCTGCTCGCTCCGTACGTGTTTGGCCCACTCTCGCGCCCGTTGAGTCCACTGCGCATGACATCACCGCCTTAAATACTCCCGTTGATTTTCCCCCTCTTCGTCGCCATCCTGAGACTGAGAGAGCAGTTGAGGAGGAGACATAGCGGACTCGGTCGCGTTTTCTCAGTGATGTGTTTCTAGGAAGTAGAATCTCGTGGAAAAGCTAATTTTCTGATTTTATCGGACTCTCTGTATTTCGGTTGCCATTGGAAAAACCGCAGAGTGATATTTGTTTTCGAAAAACTCGGTTCGAGAAAGAGGGAGGCGTGAAAGGAAAACTTTTTGTGCCAAGGTGAAGAAATCGAGGTTTGTTGTAAACGCGTCCGTATAAAGGCAAAAATTCGGAATGTCTCTCTCGGTACCTCAGAACGGTGTGAAGGGGGATAACGAACCCGTCATCGAGCTTTTTGTGAAGGTAAGATTATGAGAAACTCCAATCATTTAAGTAAAGATTAAAGGGACAGTGCACCCAAAAATGAACATTTTGTCTCCAAAAGACTTTATTTTGTGAACACTAACGAGATTTTAGGCAGAACGATAGGATTCGTCACCTTTACTTTTATTATTATGGAAAAAAAGATGAGATAAAAGTGAATGGCGTGGCTGTCAGTCCCTAACGTTCAACCTACACCTCCCAAACTATAGGCTTCTGTTGTAATTTGAATGATATACTTTTTAAAATCATATTTCTGTTTTTTTTAATCAGTCACAATCACCTAACCCGTAATATATCCAAAACAATGTCAGAATTATGATTCAGCCATTGTGTTTTACAGTAAGAGTGAATGATGACACTGTTCCCATGTGAATGTCATATGGGTGGAGGCGTTTTCTCAATATCACTCAATATTTGACCATGTGCGGTTTCTTTTTTATTTATATGGTTATATGCGACAAAAATAAAGGGATAAGAGTATTCTCCCTCAGCTAAATGCACAAAGCACGCGGGTTTGAGGAGAGGTTGCATGGGAAACCGACAACAATGTACATCTGCAGTTGCTAATCCCGACTGCAGGAAATCCGTCCGGTCCAGGATACAGAGTAACCCAGACTTGCATTAAACAGAGCCAGAAGAGCCCAAATGCTGTGCTAGAGTTCAAGATATGTCTGTTAAGAAAGGGCATTGTGCTTGTATGTAAAACCCTTTGAATGGAAGACATGTAACCCTCCTTTCTTTATCTGCTGCAACATTGTTTTGCCTTCATAACAGTGTGCCTTATTTTAACTACATACAAGAATTAGTCAGATCTGTTTCACGTAACCAGAGATGATGTTAGGATCTGTTTCTCGTTGGTTTGCTTCTCAAGACTGAACACTTCATTAGTTCCAATATAAACTGAAGTGAAAGAATCCAGTCCTCCTCTGGATCTCTGAGTAATCAAACTGGAATTATTCGAATTCCTCTCCACTGCTGGGAACCCTGCTGTCCTCTTTCTTTCCCTTGCTTTTCTCTTCTTTTCTGTCCCTCCAAAGGCCTTCTGCCCGGCAGAGCGGGAAAACTCCTGAAAGACTGAAAGGAGGGAGAGAAGGGAAGTGGAGGAGGGGAGTGAATTACAGAAAGAGGAGGGGGCTTCTAACGGTGGATGTTTGGGGTCTGATGTCTGTTTGGAAATGTGCGACACAAGCTCTCCTCTCTGAGCTGCATGGTTACTAAACTACTAGTGCATTAAAGCTCTAAGGACTTTGGATCTCAGACTTGAAAACGCTGACCAGGCGTTTATGATTCCTGAGGCTTTAATTAAAGGATGCCTCTGCTGTATTAAATGGACTGTAATTAATAATTCAATGAACATTACTGCAGTTTGTCATGTTAGAAGACACTTGTGTAGGTCAGCTCTTATCGGATGTTGTGAAGTGACCCTGCAAAACATTAGAACAGACGCGTATATTTTAAATATAGGCTTTGTTTTCTAACAGATTTCCTATTGAAACAAGTGAGACGAATCCAGAAGCCTATAAATATTTAAAGAATTATCTTTTTTTTTTTAAATAATCACGTGTTTATTTAATGCCATAAAACAATAAGTGTGCTCTGATCAGGATTTTCGGGGCCGATTACTGGAAGCAGTATTGGCTGATACGATCACCAATACCGATCACCAAAATAATACTTTTCTAAACAACAGTGTATTTTAAATATAAAAAATTTAAGCCATGAGAGTATTATTTATTGGCAAGCAACATGTGCAACATATTCCATTCCCTTTCTTAGATGTGATTAAGATCGGCTTAGAGCTTTACAAATATAGCATTCCTGTGAAATAAATAATAATAATAATAATAGAAAAAACAAAACAGTCTTTATCAACAGAACGTAATCAAATGTAAAACAACACTGCATAGTCTTCACTGTATAAATTAAATATAGATTAATCCTACTAAATCTACTTGAGCAGTGAGTTAAACTATTCCCCAACTGTTTATGTTCACTTAAGAAATAACCGACGGTGTTTAAGAGAATACTCAATAAACCTGGCATTTTGACACATTTCTGTGTGTATTTAACATTTTAAAAGTAAACCTGAAGATCAAAGTTCACTTTTGCTTGTCTGTTCCACTCCGTCTCGGAGCACACTTAGAAAACCACTATAGGAACAGTATCACTTTCTCGACTTAATGCAGTTTTAATAACTCATTTTATCATTGAACACATCCTGTAGTTTAGCAAAAGTAGACTGCATTTTATGACAATCATTGATCTAGCTGATTTGGACGTTGAGTTTGAGCTTTTAGGGATGAAAGAATGCGCCCTGCTGTGAAGGAAAGAAATGCACTAAAATATCACAGTTTCTTGTCATCATTGCTGTAGTTGTAATGTCTCCACTGATCAAACTATATTTTTGGATTTGTCTCATGTTTCAAATCTGTTCGAAAACAAAGCCTATATTTAAAATACATAAGTCTGTTCTAATGTTTTGCAGGGTCACTTCACAACTTCTGATAAGAGCTGACCTATACAAGTGTCTTCTAACATGACAAACTGCAGTAATGTTCATTAAATTATTAATTACAGTCCATTTAATACAGCAGAGGCATCCTTTAATTAAAGGATGCTATGTTTACATATAAATCGCATATCTGAGGTCTAAACAAACTATATTCTCGCCTAAAAAAAACTCTTAAAACAACATTCCGTTACAAAATAACATTAGTATCTATAAAAATATGGTGGGTTTGCTCGTCTGCCATGACATTCGCTGTGAGAATGCTGACAGCGGAGTGATTCAAACGGTGAAACGGTTACCGTGCGATACTGGAAGAATATTGCATGGCTGGAAAGACCTTTCAGCCAATCAGATTCGAGAACCAGAAAGAACTGTTGTATAAATATATATATTTTTAAAATAATGCTTTTTCTATATGTATATATAAATAAATAATATATGTATGTAGGGACAGTCTCATTTTAGAGGGCTTTTAATTTAAAAAAATCCATTTTGTCAATGTTTAGGAGTACACTAACACACATGGACTAAAGTCACAACACCACAGTTTTTATTTCATGGAGTCTTTAATATAAATTTACCATATTTTTCTCTTCCTCATGTCCTTTTAAGAGTATAGTTCAAGGTTTTGTTGTGATGTTTCATACTGTATTAAGTGCTTGATATCGGTCTGGTAAAATGATGTAATTCTCAGTGTTACTGTACGTATCTCATGTGATGTGATTTTTATGAATGGGGTAGTCAGGAAGTTATTGTCTGTAACTGCTGGTCATGTATTTAGACACAGCTTGAATGCACAGCAGTGTTTCCCACTGCAGTTCAGTGATCATGACATATGAAATCAGCATCCAAAATTAGCACATGAGCAGCAATAAAACAATTCTGCTGTTGTGGCTTTGATATGGAACAGCATGAAGAGAGACCGCAGGTCACCGTCTTTCAGCTCTGACAGTCTGCTTGTATCAGATGAGCTACAGTGACACTTGCACTGTGTGTGTTTTGTTTCTATAGCGCCTGGGTTAAGAGGGTTTTATTTTATTTGCTTGAAAGTGCACACACACTGCAATAGATAGATAATGGTGACCTGTTTCCCTCCCTTTCTGTCGTTTGTCTCTCTCATTCATAATTAACAGCATGTATGTAATGCATCTTTGTTCCACCTTTTCTTCCTGCACAACATCACAGCAGGACCATCCCCTTTGTTGCCATAGAAACCAGGCAAACCTTGCCCCTGCAAGGAGCTGATAATGCAGTCATCTCCTTTCCTTGCTCCCTTTGTACAGCCGCACCTGCTGGTCATCTTTACCACGTGCATGTTCGAATTTTTGCTTTGATCAGAACACTGCAGCATGTGTTAGTATACAAAGCATTTCAAAAGGGCTCTGAACACACTTCTTGTGGCTGAATCTGATTAGTTTGTCTTTCTTTTTTAGTTGGTTTTAGTTGGTTTAGTTGGTAAGTGTTCTCTAATGGATTTGAGATTTAGAGATCAGCATCAGAGGTTTAATGGGATCAGTGTCTTTTAAATTGATGTGACTTCTCTAGAGTATGATGCAGCAGTAATGAAGATTTGCAGTTCTCATGGTTATTGGATGTCAGACTTATTTTGGTTTTCCACTGAAACACTTCCATTCAACATCTAAAAGTGTGGTAAATTACAGATATTTAGAACAGGAATGCATTACCTTTGCCATCACATAACGCTTACGTTAAGTTAATCTATAAAAACACTAAACATTTGGAAACACTGTTAAATGAGCAAATCTCAAAAGGAGGGTTTTTTTTTTTTTTTTTTTTTTTTTTTTTTTTGAATGCATTAAAATGTTATGCCAATTATGCTCAGATCAAGCAACTACTGATTTTCAGACTGGCGATAAAATCCTTTTATTTTGGGACCTGACTTTTGTAGAGACTTAGGCCCTTTTTACACTAGTGAGTTTTCGTTTTAAAACGCTTAACTTTCGCTACGGTTACACTAATGTTGTCAAAAGTACTGACTTCAGTACCAAGTTGGTTCTGAAATTTTAAAAACGTGACACTTTGAGCGTTGTTGAGCGGATTCATAAACCCCTCTGATTGGCCATTGTGTTCACGCGCTCATCAGATATGCCTGTGATTGGCTACAATGATCAACGCTTCAAAAACATGTTGTAAATAGACATCAATGACGCTCTTCACCGAGCGCTTACACAGATACACACAGGAGCGTTTGAAATCAGGCATCTATCAGCGGACCGTCCGCTCAAATTCAGACACTTCCATGTACTTTCAAACGCTCCTGTGGGTTGATCATTGTAGCTAATCACAGACATATGTTGAGCTTGTGAACACAATGGCCAATCAGAGGTAATCCGCTCAAAGTATCGCATTTTTAAAATTTCAGATACCGACTTGGTATCGAATTTGGTACTTTTGACAACACTAGGAGTTTTCGGCCCTTAAAAAAACGGAGACTTTTGGAAACGCTGCAGACCCCTTTTTAGTTTGAAAACTCTGGGGTTGCATTTCAATGTAGACAAACCAAAACTGAGACTTTTGAAAACGAAGGCGTGGCTGCCCACGTTCGCTCCCTGATTGGGTCTTCTGGATCATTGCGTATCCTTCCCTGATTTGTCAAGCCTCTATCGTATGACCATTATGCTACCAAAACACAACAAAAACAGACTGGCCTCGATGACCATGTAAACCGTAACATGGAGATGGAGCTGCTAGCTTTGCTGACTTTATTGTCCTTTTTAGCAGCCATTGTGCAGTAAAACTCTGCATTTTATAATACTGCTGCTGCCTACATGCGCAAGAGGCAAACTATTATTAGAACAATCGGCAACTGTTTACACTTGTACGCCCATGCCCAGTGTGCATGAATGGTCATGAGACATGTGTTTTTGGTCGTGTAGTGTGGACAGAGATTTTTTCTTAAACGCAGTGGAAATGCCAGTATGGACGAGGATCATTTTCATTTTAAAACGCGGTGTTAAAATGAAAATGCACAGATGTTGACATGATCTTAAGCAATCAACAACATTCTAGAATTGTGATGTAGCAGTGTGAGTTTCATGGTTCATATTTTCTTTACTATTTAGAGATCATTTATTCTCTACCTCCAATTCTCTACCTTAGTGTGCACATGGAGTAGTTTGCTCTTGCAATATGAGCCAAATCACCATGTGACAGTGGTGATGTTTACTTTGCAGAAGGGCACCATCACTCAAGTGCTTTACACAGTCCAGGTGCTGATGATGCAACCACAGTAACCCTTGCTCTGCTTTGATTGGCTCTTTAGATTAATTATTGTTTAGGCTGGATGTGAAGTCATGACTGTCTGTGGTTTGATTTTTGTTTAAGCTGATGTTAGCGATTGTTCACTGTGGACTGCAGAGTTATAGTTTAATCACTGCTTAAGAATTTCAAGGCCATCGTTTGGCCTTACTTTTATAGCTTTGTATGCATTTTTAAAGGAACAATTGCTCCGTTGGTAATAAACAGGATATGCTGAGTCTGAGTTGAAATGTTTCGTTTTATCATTTTTGATATTAATGAGGAGTTCATAGGCTCAGATCTACTGTGCTGTAGACAGTGACATGTCTGTTGAAACAACATCAAGCGTTTAGAGAAGGATTATGGCACAGCTCAGAGTGCCCTTTCATCTCTCAGAGCTTCCATTTTGAACCCAAACTAGTAGTCAGTCTTTTTCAGATTGCTCAATATGCAATTCAGTCTTTTATCTGCTGCCAAGATGGGAACTTGTATAAACACTGATATTTAAATACCTCAGTAGGTTGGTGAGAAAACACCAGTGTGTCTGTTTACTGATTGGAGAAAGTTTGTGTGTTTTCAGGTGTTCTCACAATGATACAGGACTGTTAGAGCAGACAGGCATGGACACATTCTCGGCCTTTATTACTCCAGTTGCGCCAGAGTCAAATGCTTTCACTGCATGAGATCTGTCCTTACTGAAGGACAAAAGACAGGCTCAGACTCTTTCCCCCCCTCTTTTCTCTCTCTCTTTTTGTCCTTTAGCCAGTCATGTTCACAGACGGCTCAAATCTGAACAGAAAGCTGCATTGCAGTCATCTCAGGATAGTGAGCCTTCATGATGAAGTTTCATCCTTTTTTTGGAGCTCCATTGTGTCCTCTTGTATTGGTTCTGTGTGTGGGCATGTCTTTTATTTGCGAACCAATGAAAAGTTTGTCATGTCGCTCGCTCCTCCTTCATGGCAGCAGACAGAATGTGCGAGTCAGAGTACACTAGGAGGTTTGTGTTTAACAGATGATTGATCCAAAATATTTAGTTACTGGGAATGCCCCAAAACTCAAATTAAACAAGGAACTTAGTGGATATATATTAAAAATCAAATATTTAATAATATAAAATCTTCATATGTTGATTTAAATATTATACAGGAAGCGAGGTTGGAGAGAGAGGGGGAGAGGCGGGATCGGGAAAGGTCCACGAGCCGAGACTCTAACTCGGGTCACCCGAAGCACAACAGCACTATATGTCGGCATGCTGCCCACAAGGCTATCGGTGCCAGGGCTACACAGTTTAGGGAAGAAATCTAATTGTAGTTTTTCTGATTAAAAAGTGTGATATTTATTCATTTATTTTTATTTTTTATTTTTTTAAATCCGCTATCTCCGATCTGCTATCTCCCCTTGCTTAAATTTTGGCCATTTGTCTTTGTGTGTGAAACCACTAGTGAAGAATTCGGGCATGTTTTTCAATAGTGCTCTTAAATTTGACAAACAGATTAGTACGGTAGTCAAAACCATTTTTTTTTTTCGTCTCAAAGTCCTAGCTAAAGTAAAATAATTTCTTTCTTTTAAAGGTTTAGTTCACCCAAAAATGAAATTTCTGTCATTAATTACCCTCATGTCGTTCCACACCCGTAAGACTTTTATTCATCTTCGGAACACAAATTAAGATATTTTTGATGATATTCGAGAGCTTTCTGACCTCCCTATAGACAGCAACGACATTGTTAAAATAGTCCATGTGACTACAGTTGTTCAACCTTAATGTTAAGAAGCGGAGAGAATACTTTTTGTGCACAAAAACAAAACAAAAATAACAATAGTCAACAACTTCTCTTCCCTGTCATTCTACGCTGTTTAAGTTGTAGACACAATGCAGCGCTTCCAGCTTCTACGTCACAATCCTGGCTCATTATTGGCCAGCTCCTGCATCAGCATCACACGCATGCGTCGTAGTGCTCACATGAACAGCGTCGGCCAATACTGAGCCGGCGTAAAAGCTGGAAGCACTGCACTGTTTACTATGTGAACAGCGTAGGAACATGACGGGGAAGAGAAGAAGTTGTTGAATAAAGTTATTTTTGGTCAACACTTGTGTTGTTGTGTGACAGCCTTTTGCCGCCGTATGTAACGGGCATATGAGTGTGAGTTCAGTAGCATATGGAGCTGTGTCAGCTCTGCCTGGCTCCCTGATTTCCTCACAGCCAATGAAGAGGATTGTGTGGAAGTGCCATTGCCATTATGACATTGCCACTGTACGAAGACATCTGTAACATTGCCAGCATTTGAATTTTATTTTAAATGTTAAATGTAGGCAAATTTGACCAAGTTCTTCTAGCAAGACTGATTTGACTGTGAATGTGGTTGTTTAGCCTGTAAGGTCATCTTGGTTTGTCTAGATTGTGGCATTGATCTGCATGCGTTTAGTCTTGTCAGATCTCACAGATGATTGGCTCTTGTCTCCTGAACAAAGCGATCTCCATGTTTATGTTCATTTGAAAGACACTTGTTTATTCAGCTGGTGCAATACTGTGTAACCAGTGGTGTAGGTCAGACGAGACTCTGCATGTGACTCTGTGTGTGTGTGCTGTTGGTGACCAGTGACAGGCTGAGAGCGTGGCTGTGAGTCATCAGTCTGGGGTCTGCTTTTTTGTTAGGAGGAATGTTCTGGGAATGTTTGCACAAACTAGTGGTGTTCGGGAGGCCTGTGTGGAATCTGGAAACATGCAGAATTCAAATGCCAATAATTTTCTTTCTGTTGAATGTTCAGTTGTTTTCCTTATTATATTCCTTATTGAAGTGAAAATTAGTTTTTTCAATAAATATATTTTAGATACCAATTAGAGTGTATTACATTCAGCTCCCTTACATTTTACACAGACAATTTTGACAGTTGAAAGTTGGATATACCTTTAGTGATTTTTCTTACAATAGTTTCATGTGAACAAGGTAGGTACATTTGTTTTGATATATTGATATATTGATTTAGAAAAAATATTACAAATTAAAATAAGTTTTCTATTTTAATATATTTTTAAAATGTAATTATCGCAAAGCTGAATTTTCAGCATCATTACTCCAGTACAGTGTCATATGATCTTTCATAAATCATTCTAATATGCTGATTTGGTGCTCAAGAAATATTTCTTATTATCAATGTTAAAAAAACACTGATTAATAATTTTGTGAAAATCGTGATAATTTTTTTTTTTCCAGGATTCGTTGAATAGCAAGTTCGCCAGAGAGCGTGACTTTCTTCCCACCTTAGTAATTACTAAAAGCGGTGCCTTTTACCATCCATAATGCCATCCATATCAGTACATGAAATCATATATTTCCTGATTCGAACATCATTTGGACTTTCTTGCATTTGTTTCAATCTGTTTCTCTCAAATTGGGAATTCTTCTTTCTCTCTGTATGTCTTATTCTTTCTCTTTCTCCTTCCCTTTTCCCTCCTTCCTTATAAGGTAACACCGTGGTCAGATCGTGCACAGGGGCTGGAGAATGAGCACATTGTGATTGTGAAGAGTTTGGCTCGTTGAAGTTCTAAATTTAGTCTGCTGGGCACTTCCCCTCAGCCCCACCTCCAGACACACATACATTTCTGTCCTGTGGGAATCTTGCAGTGTGGCCTAACAAGGGAGGCTGAAATAGAGGGCAGGAGTGGGTGCTGTGCCATGAGCATGTGTCTGATTGTGTTGAGGTGTATGTGCAGGTTTAGCAACATGCTAATATGCTATATTATGACTGACTAGTGAGGACATTTTACTTGTCCTCACTAGTTAAAAAGGCTTATAAATTGGCCAAAACTTGTTTTTATTTAAATCTAGTATTTTGCACATGTTTCTGTAATGGGTAGGTTTTAGGGGTAGGGGTTGGGTTAGGTGATAGAAAATATCATTAACCTGATATGAAATCAATGGAAGTCAATGCAATGTCCTCACTAATATAGTGAAACAAACTGTGTGTGTGTGTGTGTGTGTGTGTGTGTGTGTGTGTGTGTGTGTGTGTGAGAGAGAGAGACTCTCCACCTTCATGCATTCAGTTTGAGTTGTCCTCTGTGATGTATTTAGAGCTGTGCTGGAAGAGATGAGATCACTCATGGAGAGCGCAGATCAGATGGAGACGGTGACACACTCACCAGCGACTGCACCGTGACTCACTGTCTCCACTGGACAGCTGTAGCTGTCTGTGCCTCTCCTTTAGGGAGTTCACATCCTTCATCTGTCCATGATAGTATTTCTTAATAAACTGTGCAACACTTCGCATCCACCTGCGAAAGAATGTGGCATAATGCAACTGAAAGCATAATAACAGTGAACATTGTGATAAGGTTTTTGGGTAATATAGGTGAAAAAGTATATCTAGATACCTTTTAATGATACCTGAGAAATGGGATTTTAAAGAGGACTAGTATAATTTAATTTTTGTATAATTCGGTAAGAATCAATTTAATCAAAAGTGACAGTAAAGACATTATATTGTTACAAAAAAATCTGTTTCAAATAAATGCTGTTCTTTTGAACAGTTTATCCACAATATTACTTTCACTTTTTTAATCAAATAAATTCAGCCTTGGAGAACATAATAGACTTTTTTTTTTTTTTTTTTTTTAAATCCAGGTTTTTAACAGTAGTGTATATGTAGATATTTTATTAAAAATGTACATGTATAAATTATTTTTTTATTTAATCAGAAAAAAACGTTTTACTACAAATCTGACATGCAGGGACTTTAACATATTTGAGAGACGCAAACATCCATTACATAAACATTCAGGGTTTCAGACTGATTTAAATTTTGGCAAGGAATCAAACCTCAGCAGCAAAATGGAAAAAGAGTTGGGAAGTTTTAAACAGAAAAGCAATAAATAGTCTTTTATTATCCATCTCTGATTGGTTTATTTATTTATTTTTTTATAAGCTTTCAGTTTTAGAGGTTTCTGTGTTGCCATATAAGGTACACAGCCTGTCTTTCACTTCCTCAGACTGCCATCTGTTTTTTCCCTCTTTTCTTTTGGATGCACCCAATGTGTTTTTAAGAGGTGTTGAACAAAAGGGCTCTGTTTGTGTTTGGAGAGTCATCCATATGGATCGGAGAGAGAGTGAGACATGAATGGAGAGATGTGTATAGAGGACAACATCTATGGAAAACAGTAATGCAAACACTGCTGCTGTTCATTTTTGGCCATGGGCATCTTTCAAAGGTCATTTGGACCGTTCCGATTTTACGGGACAACACCAGTTCTGTTAAAAACTAGCAGATTAACAACATGCAGCACAGACATTCCCGTGTGTTGTGGAGCTGTTGCTTATTATAGTCATAGAATGTGTTTCAATGTAAGACTGGATGAGTGAGCAGCTGTCTCAGAGGAAATGCTTGCCCTCAGCCGACGTTGCAAAACCTAAACAAAACCTTCTTACAACACCCCATGCCGGACATTTCTGGAATATATTCAGCTCCCCTCCCCACCATCCTCAGAGGCTTTACAGAAGGGGAGGTGAGAGAAAAGAGGAGTAAAAAAACAAAAAGGGGAGAAATGAAGACAGATGGGGGTTTAACGCTTAAACAGGAGAGAATCCCAAATCCACGTTTTTAAAAGCCCACCTGTTGCTCCTACTCTTTTGTTCATGCTTTTTGTCTTGTCTTGTTGCTTTTATATATGAAGATGTGTTGTAGTTGGTGAATAAGCTTATTTTATAAAATTAGATTCAAAAGCACCTGGAGTTGTTTTATAACCCCTGAGTAATTAAATTTAGATGCTTTTAAATAAAATTCTGCAGGGACATGAATGGCTGATGTCCTTTTGGAAAGCTTTTCTCTCTGCATCCCTCATTAATACCAACGATTGGCCTTATTATTAAACTCCTTTCTGTGAGGAAAGACCATTTACTTTCTGTTGTGATGAATGGAGCAGATGAGTAGAGAACACACCCTGGGGAATCCACAGCTGTGGTGACCTGCAGGCCATTACTGGTACTGCAACAAGAAAACTGATTGGAACAACACAAACCTCTGTTTGTGACCTCTGTGATAAACCCTTTCTGATTTTAGGAATTTATTTGACTTCCTTAAAATTTGAATAGTTTTGTCTTTACACAAACATAGCCATAATGATCTCCGTCCTGTAATGTTCTGATGTTTGCAGACAATAAATCACTTAAGATGAATGATCATCACGAATCACAGTCGTCATACAGGAATCCCTTGATATTTTACCTGTGATATCTAGAGCACAGGAAGGCATATTTTGAAGCTTATTTTTTTATACACTATAAAAAGTTTGGGTTCAATAAGATTTTTTTTTTAAAGAAATTAATACTTTTATTCATCAAGGATGCATTAAATTGATCAAAACACACATTTAAAATAAAAAAATATAATATAATAAAATAAATGCTTTTCTTTCAAACTTTCTATTCATCATGAAAAAATGTATCAAAGTTTCCACAAAAATATTAAGCAGCACAACTTACTGTTCTGTTTTCAACATTAATAATGTAAAAAAAAAGAAGAAAAGAAATAATATTACAATAAAAAAAAAAAATAGGTTTAATAAAAAATTGATTAAATTAGATTAAAATTAAATAAATACATATTTTTGTACATTTAACTGTACATTTACTATAGTAAGTAGAAAAATATATAATATTTTAGCTTGGAAACTAATTTTTAGATTTATAATATTAATTTTATGTTGTGTTTCTAAAAGATAGCTGCCTTTTAAATTTTAGGATGGGGTTCCCTCACACGAGGATGATCATATTTGAGGGTCTGTGGCATTTAAAAGATTGAAAACCCCTGGTCTACAAATTTATATCCATTCAGGATTTTATTTCAATCATAACTTCATTTCTGCTTAAGGTTTCAGACACACACAGCAGCACACAGCAAAGATGCTTTGATTTTAATGTTTTTCTTCATAACCCAAATGTTTTCTCTGTACTATTGCAGTTCTTGACTGTGAATTTGTGTAACAGGTTGTTTTGTGTAGTCTATTGTCAGCCCTGATAGGCTGAACTCTACAGGGGACACACTACATCTGCGTGTCTCTATAGAAACTGTTGTCCTGTCCCTATGAGACGCACTCTTCCTGTTCCCTGTTAAAACATCTTTGATTGGGCAGAATCCATGAATCACTGAATCATTTTGAGCCGTTAAATCTCTGACTCTTACTCCCCTCTCTGAATAATGCCTATTTTCTTTCCCAGAATGACACGGTTTATTTTGAGTATGTGAGTTAATATATGTGAAATTCATTCTTTATCGCCATGTTTTAATGAACCCTGAGTCAACAGGAGAAGGACCTGCCACAATGAGCACTGAACAGAAGTAAAGCTTTTGTTCACCAGAGAGAGAGAGAGAAAGTGTATGAACAAGAGATACCAGCAGGGTGTCTGGATGGGAGAGAGATGGAGGAAGAATGAAAGAGAGAGGGAACTCTCTGGAACAAAGTCTTCTGTTCTTTATTGGACTGCTGGATTCTTTTCAACATGCAAAACCAGATAACAAGAGAGCGAACAACAATACACTGCTGAAGAAAAAAAAGCTGATTCAGATATAGTGCAGCTCTGTGAAGCTTATTGAACTAAGAATGTGCTAGAATCCAGAACAGACAATTTATGATTGTGTAATGCCTTCCTGAAATGGTAGAGAATGGGATTTCATCCAGTAAATGGTGGTGATTTCATCTAATTGTTACTCCCTACTGGTGTTGTCACGATACTGGAATTTCCAACTTCAATACGATACCTTTAAAAAATACTGATTTATTGATACCATGGGGAAAACTGCCATATTTACAGCCATGCAGATAATTTATTATCTCATAATTTTTTTGATAATTTGGGTAATTTTGTTGCAATAGCTTACACACAGAACAGGGAGGCTTTATTTGAACCGTTGAACTAAATTCACATTAAAAAAAAAAAAAAAAAAAAAAAGTAAGTAGTCAGTAATAAAATAAGAACAAATAAACAAATTGCAAATGATAGTACAAATAAATACAATTGAATAAAGAGACAAATTAAACAAACATGGCTTTTCAGGTAAGTTTTTCAGGTGGGTCTAATAGTAGTATTCAGGTAAGAAATACTACAGAAATTAAAGTAATCAAATGTAAAATAATGCTGGATAGTCTTCATTGTAAAAATTAAATTCAGATTAATGCTTGCAATTAAAGTTATTCAGTCAAGAGAAGAGAGATTTTCTTTTTGTCTTGTTTTTTGATTGTTTGTTTTTTGATTAGCAGCAGGTTTATTAGGCTGCTGTCACTTTAAGAGCTTATGCACAGATCCAATATACTGTTACACAGCATGCGTTTTCTCTCAACTTTTTACGTTCCAAAACTCACTGTATTTACCTGAATACTCAGCAAGATGGGCATTTTGACCTAATTGCGTATGTATTTGACCATTTAAGTGCAATAAGCCACGAAAAAGAAGTCAATTTGGTACTCCCAAGCTATTTGAGTGGCGACTTTATGTGAACGCCACTTATATATAGTAGATCAGTGGTTCACGTGCTTTTGGTGTGAGTGCAAAACCTGCAGGAATTAGTAAAATTACATGCAATATCAGCACTATTCAACCTGAGCGAATGAGACGAGTGAGTGAGAGGAAGCAGGTGTGTCAGTTCGCTGTTGGAGAGAAGAGAGCAAGAACGCGCAGCTAATGTAAGTGTATCGATACTGCAGAAAAGGAGTATTGGAACCATTTCAGATATTTCAGTATCAATACATATCAAAATATCGATATTTTTGACAAGACTACTCCCTAGGTCTGTTCCAAAATCTAGTTCGGTGATTACTGCCTAAATAAGCAGCTGCCTAACTGTAATAAACTCATACATGACTGATTAGTAACACCTTACATGAAATGCACAGGAAACTCGACTCAATTGATTTTAATATAGACATTATAGAAAAGCATAAATATATTTAGCACACAATTTTTGATAAAGAGCCTGTTAAAAAATAATAATTAAATTTATAATAAATATTTTTTAGTTTTGTTATTGAATAATTTATATCCTAGTTATATTTTTGACTGAGACATTGCAATGCATTCTAAGACTGCCTAGTCCATGAAGGATATACACTAATGTCCAAAGTTTGGTGTGTGTGTGTATTTACAAAGAAATTAATACTTTTATTCAGCAAAAACACATTAAATTGATCATGAGTGACAGTAAAACATTTATGTTACAAAAGATTTCCATTTCAAAGAAATACTGTTCTTTTGAACTTTGTTCTTTTTTCAAATCACTGTTTCTTCTGTTTTACTTGAGCACCAAATCAGCATATTTATAATTTCTAAAGGATCATGTGAATGCTAAAAATTCAGCTTCACCATCAGAGGAATAAATTACATTTTAAAATATAAACAGAAAACAGTTGTTTAAAATTTTATTAATATTTTACAGTATTTATGGAATGGTTATTTTGGAATGTTTTGTTGAGCACCCTTGATGCCTTAAAATGCTCCCTGTGAGGCAACTCAAGTGGTTTTTGTACCTGTCTCTCTCTCTCTCAGGAGGTCAGGTCATTCTCACTGTCAGCTCAATGCATAATTAGCTGAATTGCTGAAGCACACTGGAACATCTCTATTCTCTGAGTCATATACATCTTGTTTCTGGAGATTGGCGGAGGACAAATGGAGAGAGAGAAAGAAAACATGAAGTTCTGTTGTGTGTTGGAGTTCACACGTAGTGTGGTATTCAGCCGAGAGATGTGGAGGAGGAGGGTTGGCTCCTCTGGTGATATCTCCACTGTGGAATTCATGTCTTTCAAAAAATGTTCACACATACACATGCTATCTGAAAATTTGAGATTTTGATTTATTGGCCTGATAAATAAATGCCAGTTAATGCATTGCTAAAGAATTCATTAACATGCATATAACCATGCTTTAAATTTTTAAAATGGCACTGTTATTTCCCTCATTAGAAAATTAAAGAAATGCATAAAACATAATAGGACAGCCTCACATAAAATCACATGAGCAGCCAAAAGCTATTCTTCATAGATGTGTATAGTCAGGTTTGTCTGCACATGTTCAGAACTTTTAAGGTCTTAGGTTGGTCTCTTCAGTATTAAAAGGGCACCATGTTAGTTTACAATGTTGTAGCTCTCGCTATACACTGGGTTTATTTATTTATTCTGGAGATGGACAAAATGTTTTAAGTCAGGGGTTTTGTGTGTTAGAAACCTGTTTAAAATGAGTTTTTTTTTTTTTTTTTTGTCAAATAAATCTCAGTAACATAGAGCTGATTGTTAAACAGTTAAAATATCTTTCTTGTTGCGGTTTATTTGTTTTCTCTGGCTATAATCTGAAACAGGGTTGTACGATAATGACCCCGTGATTGCAAAATGTTCACTGCTGGAATTTCAGCTGATGTGCAGCAACTCATTGGAATGATGACAGTTTTGATGATTTGTTTCATATACATTTCTGAGGTCAGACTAACATATTTTTCTTTCTCTTTCAGGCGGGCAGTGATGGAGAAAGTATCGGCAACTGTCCATTTTCTCAGCGCCTCTTCATGATCCTGTGGCTGAAGGGTGTGGTCTTCAATGTCACCACTGTGGATCTTAAGAGGTGTGTGTGTGTGTGTGTGTGTGTGTGTGTGTGTGTTTGTAGTTTGTAGACAGACATTTTCCCAAAAGTTACTTAAATCTGATTAAAACCTTTCATTGGGACATACAGCGTTGTCTTCATTTGGAAAAACTATTTATAAAAAAAGTAAATAATTAGCTAAAAAAAAGGTAAAAGTGTGTGTGTGTGTGTGTGTGTGTGTGTGTGTGTGTGTGTGTATTGGTGAGTCACATGTTCAATGATCTGATAATTAACATTTTCATTCACAGCCTCAGAAATTCAGTTGTCTGAGATGAGATATTTGTAAAAATATATATATTTTTTTTTTATATTTCAAAAAATATATCACTGAGGAATTTAAAACACTAGTGTGACAGTGAGGCAGCAGAGACACTATATTTTGCAAAACTGTGTGCCACTGATGATCTGTGATAACATTTCGAAACTTCATAATTTGTCTTGTCTGAAAATGAGGTTAAGTCAGCTAATTTTAGTTGTGAATTTAACCTGCTATTAGTATTATATAGTATCCACTGTGCTGCAGATATGTTAGTCCTAAATGCTTCTTTAAATAAGGTTATATAGACTGTTAACTAAGTTTTACAGTCAGAATATTGCAAGGTTATCTTTCTTTCTTTCTTTCTTTCTTTCTTTTTTTTATTTTTTTTTTATATCTTGTTTGTGAAATCTGTGACATCAGTGAAATCACATCTATCTATGATGACTTCCACACCTATAGTCTATTTCTCTCTCCCCCACTTTCTACATATCATCTTCAGTCCATGTTTTATGAGGCTGTAAAAGAGACATTGTTCAGATTAAAGTTTATGATCTTTATGACCTGTCTTAGACTGAAATCAACTGAATCTGACTATTGAGTCATCTTTCTTTCTTTCTTTCTTTCTGCCTTTCTTTCTTTCTTTCTGCCTTTCTTTCTTTCTTTCTGCCTTTCTTTCTGCTTGTTTTCTCCTCTCTCTTGCCCTTTTCTTTTGTGCCAACACGGGGGATAGGGTGCTCCTTGTGCTCATGCCAGAGGTGTGAAGTCATTTCCTGTTGTTGTAGTTGGTAGGATCAGAGTGTTCCTGCCTGCAAGGCCTCATGGGAAATATCCCCCCCCCCTGTTCCTGAACCCTCAAGTGTTTTCATATTTCACAGTCTACCTTTGTGGATATCCAGGGACGTCCTCATTTAGGAAAAACAATTCATGTAGAAATTTTTTTTTTTTGTTTATTTTGTTTTTTAAATGCAAAAATATTTCTTTTAGGGATAGGGTTAATATTTACCACTACTGGTTTTATACAAAGCTAAGTCTCTGTGTTGAGCTTTGAGTGCTCTGGAAAACCCCTGTATTGTGTGAACTGTATGCGGCCCCCGAGAGCATCTTATCGCCTTGTATTCTAAGAATAACAATTCATTAAATGCCCTTGGGCTCTGCCATGCTGACCTCCTGTTGTAGTTCAGTAATAAAACATTTCTACAGTTTCTATGGCTGTAGTCTCTTATCACATTTGTTTGAGCAAAGTTATGTTTATAGACTGAACATACTTGTTGATGAGCTGAAAGGTCTCCATGAAAATCAATCATTTCATCATTACAAGAACCCATAGGCCACACGACAACAGAATACTGAACTGAACTGAACCGGACTGGAAAACTAGTTGTCTGTTACGTCATACAGTGCAAGAGAGCCGCTCTACACCACACAAACTCGTGTCTGCCATGTGTTAGAGGTTTTCATGTGTGCTTTCGGTAACTCAGTTTCGCAGATATGAGCTGCTTCTACGATTCAAATGTTCCACTCTCCACCCGGATATAAAAGCTGCTGTTGGTTAATGGAGATTTGTAAATGTGAATATAGTCATATTAATGTTATGTTTTTCTTTGTAGAAAACCAGCTGATCTGCAGAATCTGGCCCCAGGAACCCACCCTCCCTTCATCACCTTTAATGGAGAGGTCAGGACAGATGTCAACAAGATCGAAGAGTTCCTAGAGGACGTCCTCTGCCCTCCAAAGTAGGTGAAAGAGTGTGTTTGTGTAATTAAGTGTCAGATGTCTGTCAACACCTAGTCAGGTGGTTTTATTTAAACATTACTTTTATGTGTGTGTTTGTGCACTTAGGTACACTAAACTTGGTGCCAGGCACCCAGAATCCAACACTGCAGGGATGGATATATTTGCCAAGTTCTCTGCCTTCATCAAGAACTCCAAACCTGATGCTAACGAGGGTAATCAGAAAGATTTCACAGTCTCTCACCTCTAAACAAATGACCAAATGTACATTGTTCAGTGGAATGAACACACATTTGATAAGCTCAGTTTAACTGCACAAATACTTTCTACTGCTCTAGTTTGAGAGATTAGACCTGGTTATGGTTGTGTGTGTAAACAGTGTTGTCTCTAGTTTAGATAATGCAGGGCTTGGATCCAGTGTCTCATTTACATGCTTTAGTGCTGTAGGCAGGGCTACAATTTCATAGTTAGATCAACTTCCAGAGTAAACACTGTTAACATAAAATATGAGTTTTGGTCATAGTAACAGCGACTGCTCTTTTATCAGAAGGTGTAGAACTTTTGTCAGGATGATAAATACGCTAGGAATTTTCCTTGGTGCAATACCTGCACAATCTCAAAGACTCTGCAGCTCAATAACAATTTGGCAATGACACTGAACATAAACTAACTTCAAGAGTTTCCACCCTTGTGAAATGTTGACTGTGGGTGATAACAGCCTCTCTATTCCAGCTGAAGTCTGTCAACATAGTCTCAGTGCGAGCAGACAGCACTGTCTACAGGAGAAATCGCTAGGAGACCTCTCGTGGAAAGCGGAAAATGCCATAGCATTCTAGTTTGCATTTGTTTGCCACTTTTGAAAGTGTAGAGCTCAACAGGTAACCTGTAACAGTGGCATGCTGATATTATGTGAAGTGTCAGGATCAGCTTTCACTGCAGTGTAATTATGCCCTTTTGTGGCAGCTATGCAGAAGTGCAACCAAACACTGCAATTCTGTTTTGTAACTTTCTCCCTCTAGAGGACAGATTACTATTCTTTCTTTCTTTCTTTCTTTCTTCTTTTTTTGGACTCCCTTTTGTTGTAATCAGTTTTTTTTTTTTCTAATTTTGTGAAATACTGTATTATTATATCTGTCAAAAGTTAGTAAACATTACATTTTTTTTTTATGTTTTTGAAAGAAGTCTCTTATTCTCATCAAGGATGCATTTATTTAATCAAAAATACAGTAAAAACAGTAATATTATTACAAATTAAAATAACTGTTTTCTATTTGAATATATTTTAAAATGTAATTTATTCCTGTGATCAAAGCTGAATTTTCAGCATCATTACTCCAGTCTTCAGTGACACATGATCCTTCAGAAATAATTCTGATATGCTGATCTGATAGACATCTTCTTTATTTTATTTCTTAAACTTGCTTTTAATTTTTTATAGTTCGATGCTCTGTCATTAAATGAAGTGAATTAGTTTGTTTACTGTGAATTAGGATATTTTTGTTGTGTCTTTTGTTATCTTTGCAATTTGGGAAAGCAGACAATGATTAAAAAAATCTTTAATGTGGCCGGCTGTCTGCAAGGTGAAAATCAGAGGAACAATTTTGAATTATATGATTAAATTATATTTTTTATTAATCACAATACATGTGTGGCAAGCAGGGCGGGACCAAAAGCCATGGGAAAAGAGCAAGGCTGGTGGCGCGAGTCCCACAGAGGAGCTCCGGAATGACAAAAGGAGGAATGACGACAGTGAAGGACAAGGCCTGGACTTTACATTTGTTTTTTTGTTTTTTTTGGAAGTTTGTGCGGCAGTCATCCGTGAGGGGCTGCCGCTTTACTTTTGTTGGTTGTTTATTTTGTCATTAAAAGGTAATGTTCGCCGGTTCCTTCCCTTAACCTCGTTACACTGGTGCCACCGGCCTCACTCCGTTCCCATGGTTCTCGGCCCTGCCCTGCTTGCCACAACATGTTACAAGTGAACTGCACTGTGGACCACCTGAGATGGTCATAGTTTGGTGTGCTTTAGATTTCTTTTGGTGTGTTCACATACATTTCATGAACAGCAAACAAATTAAAATAGTGTGAAAAAACAAACTGTATCTTTGGCATTAAAATGCTGCATGTTTTCTTTCTTTTTTTCTTTAAAAAAAAAAAAAAAAAAAAAATGTTCTACCTAACTAACTCTTAATTGTTGCTGACATATAGCATTGGAAAGGGGACTGCTGAAGACCTTGCAGAAGTTGGATGAGTACCTGTGCTCTCCTCTACCGGACGAGATCGACCACAACAGCATGGAGGAGGTGAAGGCCTCTGTGCGCAGGTTCTTAGACGGTGAAGAGATGACTCTGGCTGACTGCAACCTGCTGCCCAAACTTCACATTGTTAAGGTAACGAGTCGAACAGGTCAACCTCTGCTTCAGATTAAACACAATTTCAGAATATAGTTGGCCTTCAAATGATCTTTTAATATGATTATTATGTGACATAATACATGACAAACTAAGCAGAAAGAATTACCAGTTAATTTCCTCTCATTCGGTTTGCAGGTGGTGGCAAAGAAGTACAGAGGCTTTGAGATCCCTAAAGACATGACAGGCATCTGGAGGTACCTGAACAATGCCTACAAGCGCGAGGAGTTCACCAACACATGCCCCAGCGACAAGGAGATTGAGATCGCCTACGCTGATGTAGCAAAACGGCTTGTCAAATAATGGCTCAAAATCTCCTCCACTCCCCTCCCTGCGCTGGGACTGTTTATTTTCCATCACACGAGAAAGAGAAAAATAACAAGCTATGGACTCCTTTTTTCCTTCTCTTTTATTTAGAGTAAATACCCAATGCATGATTTCTCGCTCCTCCGTTACAGCTCTTTAGGACATATCATAAATTTTCGGTGCGTCCGAAAGGCTGTTACCACACTTTACTTTTTTTTTTTTTTTTTGTCCTAGTTTAAGTGTTAAAGCAGGAAATGCCAGATACTGTCGGTGTATCGATGGCTAACAGCGTGTGAGTATGTTGCTCACACATATCTATTCCTCTTACCCACTCTATGTAGCAATAACAGAGTGGGTTCACCAGCCTTTTGTTTTATGGATTTAAAATATGAAAAACAATGCTTTTTCTAAGCTTGCAACATGAACAGTTATGAAGCATTTTTGTTTTGTTTGTATCTAAACGCATTTGAACAGTGTTGAAAGCTCCAGTGTTTATTTTCAGAGAGTTTTAGAGAGCAGTGTAGCACTCTGAACACACAGAAGTCTCAAAAGACGCTTTACTAAAGTTTAAATGAAGTGCATATTGATTTATGTTGATATCAAAACTCGACACTCATATATGAAGTTCATATCATATACATTAGTCATCTGTTGTTTGCAGAAATGGCACCTTACATACCATGTAGTAAATTCGCAGCACCTGTGGCCTTTTGATGAAGGAAAGTCCTCTTTAACAGAGACTCTAGATACATGAGGAGATTCTATAGATCTGCCTTATTCACTATAGACTCATTATTTAACATTAAGAGTGCTGCGTCATCATAACTGCATCCCATGGCACGAAACGCATGAAGGGAAATGCCTGTGTAGCTCTAGAGGTAGAACTACATCACTTGCACTTCACATGAAGTGTCCTTGACAATTTAAATAGTAGCAAAATATTTTTTTGGGTTTAAGTATACAAGGGGCATCTCATTTAAAGAAGGTGAATTGTTTTTTAGATGTGGTGATATGAAGGATGACTAAATAGACAGAAAAATGGCTTTATAGTCTTGCCAGATTACCAAGTTTGATTAAAGGCTCAGAGTAAAAAACTGCAATTTATGTTGATACAATGTTGAATGTAAACTTGATGTTTCTGATTTGGAGAAAGATAATAATGAAAGTTATATGAACGAAATTGGTTGCCATATGTTTTTCCAGTTCATGTCATAGAGAATTGTAAATACTGTTTTTGGTTTTCAGAGATTTACATGCAACTTTTATACATTCATGAACTGAATGTAGCAGAATGATAGACTTGTAATGACACCTCTAGCTTTATACATTTTCTCAAGGTAGCAAAAACAAAAATAAAATTTGCATTAACTCAAATACAGAAGAGACAGGATAAGAGTAAATGGTTTAATTGAAACTTTTCTCTGTTGTTAGAAGTTGATGCCCTGTGGGAACAAAAACAAGAAGGTTGTGTTTTTTCCATTTCCTTTTTCCACTCCTCTGCTTATGCCAGTCCATTAATGGAGTGGATGGTTGAGTGAAAATGTAGGGATTCTTTTTCCAGCCTTCCATCTTTTCACTTTGAGTTCATTACAGGAAATTGTTGGCACGTTATTAGAAAGTTGGATCAGGGCCACCTTTTTACATTCTGTTTTCAGCTTTGTGCATTTAAAGGAATCCGCAATGTGGGTTTTTTTTTTTTGGAGAGAGATGCTCCCTCCATACTATTTAGCCCATATCTCTGAGTGTTAAAATGTTGCTCTCAGTAGATTTGATTGGGCCTGTGTGTGTGCGTGCATGGAACAGGTTTTACATTAACTATAAAAACATTGCATGTTTGCCATATGCCATCGCACTCTCATTAAATAAACTGCTGGCAGCTATGACAAATTTGGAGTATGAGTTATTTTAGTATATCACTTTCACAACAGATTTCTTTTCCCCTTTGTTTCCACCTAGTATGTCTGTTTCATTCCTTCTCTCCAATGTTAAGGATATCCACACATTTTGGCTGCAGTACAGATATGAAATCTTTCAGAATGGATATTATAGAACTAAATTTAGCCATTGCTCATTGAGGAATTGAGTTACAGGTTTTTTTTTTTTGTTGAAAAGATATTACAAAAGAAAGTGAAAATGAAGACAGGACTAATAAAATGTTTTACAAATAAAACAAATTCCCAAGAAAACAAGTTTTATTTAGAACATTGCTAACACTTTACAATAAACTCTTTCCTTTGTGAACTTCTGTTAACATTAGCTAATATAAACAAACAATGAGCATTACTTTTTTTTAGAGTATTTATTCATTTGTAAATGTTAAAAATAGTTCATTAGTCATGCTAGTTCACAGTGCATTAACTAATGTTAACATACAAATTTTGATTTGAAAAATGTATTTTTGAATGTTGAAATAAACATTAATTAAGATTAATAAATGCTATAGAAGTACTGTTCATGTTGACAAATGAAACCTTATTTAAAGGATTGCAGGAACGTTTTTAAAAATAAAGAAACATCTACAATATATTAACTTCATTGTGACCAATGTGAAGAATATGATTTAATTACAAGTTGCGAGTTTCAGATTTCACTTAATATATATATAGACCACCAGAAGGCGCTATAACCCTTTTCCATTCGAAAGAAAATGACAGTGGTTGCTTCACACTGCATATGAAGATTGGATTTAATTAAATAAGCACTGTAAATTGACAATAGGTAATTCAGAAAATGTTTATATATTCCAGTTCCAGTATGTTTGTTTTTAAAATCTACTCTTGTGAGATTTTACAGCTCAGACCAGCTTCTGTTTTAAAAGAAAGATGTTATCAACGAAGTTCAAACCTGAACTGCGCGCTCCGCCCAACACGCTCCTGTGATCTTCAGGAGCGCGTGAATAACACCAAAACTCCAGCGCGCGCCAAACGAAGCGTGCGCATTTCAAACTTTCAGTTTTGACATTAGACTAAAGAGAACTTTTATCTTTGTACATGTCGTAAATACTTAATCATGAGCATTAGAATTAAGAAGCTGTTTGGGAAGTCAAAGAGTTTAGGTAAGGAATCCAGGGATGCTGAAAGAACTGAGGGTCTGTGGGGGACTTCACCCGAAGACGAGCGCGCGAGTTTCAGAGGTCCGTCCATGACTTTACCGTCGAACCCTGTAGATGCCACCTCATTCCCGGACTCACTGCCCACCAGCCCCAGCGAGAAGAAGAAGAAACGTTTTCCGACCTGGAGGTCCAAAAATAGGAATAAAGATAAACAGTTTCTCAGCAGTTCCGGAGAAGTGGACTCTGTGTTCAACCACAGGTGAGTGATCTGTCATATAATTTCTAATGCTCTTTTCTCACAAATATCTGCCATGGGAATTTTTGAATGAGCACCATATGCTATCATGCATCTCTCCACGTTCACTGGTATTACTTACCCTTGCGCAAGTTTTTGGGTCAGTTTTCAACTGGTCAGACTGGGAGACCAAGCTGTACCAACTAAACAAGCTCAACACCAGCTTTGCCAGGCTGGCAGGTCTTCAACCAGCTAAGGCTGTTTTTTTGTTGTTGTTGTTGTTGTTGTTTTCCCTCAGTGGGGTATTTCATGTTAGTAGTGAGTTGGTAAAACTTTTCGTTAGGGTAACTTTCTTATCATTGTCATTAACAAATATGGTCAACAGATAATTTGTTAATTTAAACAGTTGGAAATGTCATGATTCATATACAACTTTGATTCATAAGTATTCATATCTTAATTTGTGTGAATCTCACAAAACCTGTCAAGAACAGTCATATTTCAACCGAAATTCAAAATAAATAAGTTATATTTTGCATAAAATATAAATTTGCATAAAGATAATGAAGCCTTACTGCAGAATTATTCATCAATGAAGCATTTTTTGAATCATGACAATTAAGCACCTCCTCCCTCATAATGGAAAAATGTCTCATTCCCATTGTGAAATTGTAAAATAATTGCAAAAAATATATTTTTATATGCTGGCTGCACCTACTATCTTCATTTATGTTGATGTAAAAAATAATTACTGTTATGAGAATATAAGAAGATTTTTTTAAATTAAAAAAAAAAAAAATCTGTTTCATTTATTTATATAGGGCATTTAATAATGACGGGCCGACCAAAGTGCTGCACAGACAAGTTGAGTTAAACTAGCAATAAAACAAGTAACAGAATAAAACATTTCACAAAAGTAGACAACAATAAATTCACACAAAATAAGACCATATGCAGCAGTTACTCCAGCCCATAAGCCATTTTAAAAAGATATGTCTTAAACAAAGATTTAAAAGCTTGTACAGAAGTGGCAGATCTTAAGCACAAAAGCAAGTTATTCCACAACCGGGGTGCTGCCACTGAAAATGCACGATCCCCCTTAAGTTTTAAGCATGTCTTAGGTACCGACAGCAAGAGTATTCAATGACCTTAAAGGCCTGCTGGTCTGATGAACATATTATACCCAAAAAAATCTTCATACAGTGGACTACCAGTAAAATTTTTAAAAATTTGGAACCAAAAGTTATTCAGACACTTTGACCCGACCATGTTTTGCTTAAGTGTTATCTGACATAATTAAGATTTTTTTTTTTCTGACACAGTTTATCTGTGTCAGAAATTTTTTTTAAACTATAGTGAATAAACTGTATTAATGAATGAAATGTTCAAGGTGTCTGAATAAATTTTGGTTTGACTGTATATATATATATATATATATATATATATATATATATATTTTTTTTTTTTCTCGATTTTGAGGCTACGCTATATTGACATCATATACTTAAGTATCATTGGTCTAATTTATATGCAGATAATTACGCATAGGTTTATCTGTTAAAATGGCAACGTTGTGGACTGTACTGTACCATGTAGTGTGTGTACAGTAGTATAGTGGAGACAATAGTAGGACATCCTGTATGTATTTCAGGATTGTATCATGACATAACACAGTGGAAGGACAGTAGAAAACACTGTCAGCAGTTTGACAACACTGTTGAATCTGTATTGCGCTAATCAGCCCATGTGTCTCTGTGATTTCAATATTTGCTATATTTCTAATTGCTAAAGACTAGATGCCTTCCACTGAGCCAAAACACTCTTTATTCCCACAATTCTAGCAAGGCTTTGTCTGTGTTGAACAATCAAGGGTTTGGACTCAAAAGCAGAATCTAACAAGAATCAGCAGTGTTCATTATCCCACTGTTGATTTATTTTCATCTTGCATAATCACGTTTGATGGGGAGCTTTGTTTGAATTGAAATAGACAAACATGCTTCTGTTTTTTCAAGTGGAATGATTTTGCTTGACTAGTTTAGGCCCTCACCTTTGGCTTACTGGGATGAGACATCCTTGTATTTCAATAGCAGGTTTCTTCCTGTATAAGTTGGGTGCTTTTTTAGATTTATTGACTCACATGTGCTTTTATTTTAGTAAGTAAAATATGTATAATTCTGTATAATTCTGTGGTCTGTTCTTTCCTGATTACATGTACGGAAGCATAACAACATATAACCTAAAAATAATTGTCAATAATGAACAATTTCTGCACATTTAATAGTATTTATGAGATGCTTTTCCATGCTAATGCCACTTTCCACTACACCTGGCACTGTTCAATGAGTCTGTTAAAATGAATAATGAATAAGCAAAATAGTATCACTGCAGGAATAGAAAAGGGTTCAGTCAGACAGACGACTTTACATCACACGACTAGACACTTTTCGTTTTTTTTTCTGTTGCACTTGTCACAGAACCAGTTTAATCCTGGGACAAAATAGAAAGGAAAGTTTGTTTTGTATTTAATCTTCAATAAGTAGGCTGATATAAGTGATATATCGTCCCACTTTCATAACAGATGATGCAAGAGAGACAGAATAGCAGCCTAATTTGATTTGATTATAGATTATTATGTGTGTAATTTGTTAAAGGCAAATATTAAAGGAAGTAAAGCTATCACTGACTACAGATGAAGAGGACTGGCAAGAATTTCCTGCTATGTAGGCAAGAGTCACAGCCGTCTGAACAAAGAGCATTATAGAACTAATATTTTCAAAATATAGACTTTGTCTATTTATAGAGACAATTATATACTGCTGTGGCTTAATCAGATTTTATGAACTGACACTTCTGAAATAAGTATATGCAGATCTAATGTAGATTTATAACTAATTGTATTGATTGATAATCTAATTTGCTTAGTGATTGTTAAAGGGATAGTTCACCCAAAAATGGAAATTCTGTCATTACTTACTCACCCTCATGTCGTTCCAAACCCGTAAGACTTTCGTTCATATTTAGAACATAAATGGAGTTTTTTTATGAAATATGAGACAAAAACAAACATCAATCAATGAACATAAACAGAAGCGCAACCGAACCTGCTTCACGCTTGAGAACAAACCTCTTCTGGAACAATTAACTTGCTTCATAACACACAAGAATGACCCTAATTGGTTCTCGCACGTCAAGCAAACATGATCGAGCTTCCGTTTACCACAACTGATGTGCGAGCTGATAAATATGTGAATAAAAGCCTAAATTAAATCTGTTCATCATATAAAGCGATCGTGTCTCTTTAGAAAATTCAGACTAAACCTCTCAATTAATCTGGATTCGTTTTACAATCTCTTTATGAATTTTTGAATCATTAAAGTGTCATAGCTGTAAAGTTACGTAGTCAGTCTATGGAGGGACAGAAAGCTCTCAGATTTCATCAAAAAGATCTTCATTTGTGTACCGAAGATGAACGAAAGTCTTGCGGGTTTGGAACGACATGAGGGTGAGTAATTAACGACAGAATTTTCATTTTTGGATGAACTATCCCTTTAATTCAGATTACACAAATATCAGGCTTTTTTTGGGATTCATCTATCAAACACTAAACACATCTATTAAACACTAAGACTCTGAAAAGCAGTGTGATCAGAGAAAAGATTGAGGACAGTTTGAGAAAGTAAAGTGACTCACAGCAGGTCCACTAGCCTTTTCAGGGTTTTAAAAACTCAGGCCAAACTCTTTATGACCACACTGTGTGGAAACACTGATCAGTTGAAAATGAGAAAGAGCTGCTGTGAGCTGGTTAAAGTTGCCTGTGGGCAGGGCGTATGTCTGTGTGCGTGTGGTGTGTGTGTGTGTGTGTCTGTCTGTGTGTGTGTGTGTGTGTGTGTGTGTGTGTGTGTGTGTTGCGGGCAGGTGGGGGTTGAGAGAAATCCAGCTCTTCACAATGATGATTGATATTTGCTGGAAGCTTTGTTGTCATGACATAAACATGCTAACTGAACACATTTCTACAAACACACATACACACATGGTGGTTTTTCTGTGTTATTGACGACAACTCTAAGATGCAATGTTATTTATACAGAGGTGATGTTTGCTAAACCCCAAACCTAACCATCACACAAACCTATTGAATATCAGTAGACACAAAACGTGCCCATATATATATAAAAAAAAATTAAATACATTAAAAATGTGTTTAGTAATTTGGGTGATTTATGAGTTGTTTATCCTTAAAAGTCTGTTTTCGGCATGTTTGACTATATTTGTGAGTCTAAAAACATTAAACCCTCACAATCATAGCCAAACCTGTGTGTTTTAAAGGTGCAGTAAGCAATTTCTGTGAAATGCTGTTGAAAGTGGATCGGACCGAACGCCAAAACACTGTTAGAGCCAATCATCAGTAAGGGGCGTATAAACTCATTAGGGGGAAGGAACTTGTGTTGCATAAGGCTTGTTCCACTTCATGCAGCGCTGCGCAGACAGATCGGTGCCTGATTTGAATTAGAAATTTTGTCCAACTTGAGACAGCGCTGGCGTCACGTCACTGTGACATATGGCAGCAAAGTACTGAGAGAGCGATTCGAGAGCAGTCGGCTGACTCAGCCAGCGCAGCTTCTTCAGAGCGGCTACACAGGCTCTGATGACGACGCAGCTGTTTCACGATTGGCTATATTCACCGCATGACAACGATCACGTGTGTTTTGTGTTCATCATTACACCTTCAGTTCCACTAATGTTCACAAATCTGTATTTTAATGTAAGCAATAAGGTACGAGAGGCTGTGCTATATCGTGAATAAGTCACGCGAAGCGTCATGCCTAACAACGCCCTTCAGCCATGACTTATTCACAATACAGCACTAGCCTCAAGTACCTTATTGCTTTTATAAAACTGTTACCACACAATACAAATACTAAAGCCAAAAATATGTATCAATGCAACTTTCATAAAGTAAACTTTCACTAAAGCCTTCCTTCTGCCGGAAAAAAATAGTCCCTGACCGTGAACAGCAACAGAAGTTACATTATTACGCCATCAGATGGCAGCAAAGACTGTCTTTATGAGTGTGTCAGTCAGTAGCGAAGACTTACATTGAAAAGACTGAATTGTTGTGAACACGGAACAAGACGCAACTGACAAACGCTTTGACTAGCGCTGTCAGTCACGGGAAAATCCCTTAACTGTTAAAAGGACAGGATAATACTTGGATATTTAAATAGATTTTTTATTATGAACATAGGACTGACCTGAAGGAAAATGCTAAATCTGAATGCAGGTAATAAAATCGTTCAATCGATCTCTTTCTCACAATACTCTTCCACATAATACAGTAAGCTTCAATGAACAATATCAATTGAGAACAAACAGTTTACGTTGCTAAGAGTGGTTGCTAAGGGTGTTGTGTAGTGATACACAGAACCGTTGAGTGAAGCGGTCATAGCCGTGTTTTATTGTGAATAAAACACAGCTATTGACCAATCAGAATCAAGGACAGGAACTAACCAGTTTATAAAACATTTTAATCTCTTTTCATGTAGTCGCAACGTTATATTGTGTCATGTTTATCAAAATTAAACTGATAAAAAACGACTTGGCATCTTCGTTTTCAGTTTCTCCCCAACTGCAAGCAGCAACTCTCACCGATCGGTTACATCCAGCCACAGCAGAAGTCGAACACAGCTATAGTGTGTTCGTGAATTTGGGGGCAGAGCTATCAAGATAGGGGCAAGATCCTTTTGGGTAGGGGCGTATTTGTTTTGATGATTTCAAATATCAGCAGCGTTTCTCAGAAATTGCTTACTGCAGCTTTAAGTGACAATTCTGCATGGATTGGATCACGATCAGAGAGTAATTGTTACTGTTGCCAGATTTGTCCTAAAACAGGCATATATTAGTAAGCTCTGGATGAGCAGTGACTCACTGTGGTTGGCAAACATCTGGATGTGCAACACTGTATGCTTTTGTAAAGCAAAAATAGAAGGATTTGTTCCACTCAGAACAGTCATAGATGAATTTGTTCAAAACAAGTTTTTAGCATGTTTTTTTTTAGCATCTTATTCATATTTCTTCTTCCATTAAATCTCTTCCATTGTTTTAGAGCTTGAGTGTTTTCATGAAACAATCTTTCTGCTTGAAGCACCTATATTTTCATGTTGTTTAGTAGACACATTTAGGGTTTCTTTGCAGATTTGGCATGATAAACAACTCATGTTTCTGCTTTGAATTTTCTGCTGCCAAGGCAACACACACACACACACACACACACACACACACACACACACACACACACACACACACAAAATAAACAGCACACTATGGTCCTGACTACAATTGATAGCTTTTGGTTTTGATTTTTTTAATGCAATGGAAAATCCCATTGTCTGTATATCAATATACATTTTACTGCTAACACTTTAAAGTAAGGTTAACATTTATTAATGCATTAGGTCAAAGTAACAGTGAAAAACTTTTTTTAAATTTACTTTCATTGATTTTTTTTAATTCACGCTTCTTTAAAAAATACATTAGCTAAGGTTAATTTATACAATTAAAAAGATAAAAATGTATATTGTATAAGCTAGATTAATAAATGCTGTTTTATGTCATGTTAGCCATAATTGCATTTACCAATGTTAATATACAGAATCTTATCTTGTACAGTGTTACCATTTTATTTTAAGGAAAATTTGACACATGTACAGAAGGGAATCTGACCTATATTGTTCATTTGTTTGCATGCAACTGAAAATGAAACGGTTAATAATTTTACCAGAGACGATCATCACAGACCATCAGTTCTTCATTAGTTTTAATAACTTGGTAAAAAGTGCTGAAGGGTGGGTGCTCTTGACTTTCACCCCTCTTTTTGTGTGAAAAGCTCTTTGTCTTGGGCAGCTCTGCATGTTCCTATAAGCACATAAACTCATGCTGCAGGAATGTGCAAAGAGTGGTTGGGAAATATCCCAGTGAGCGAGATAAAACAGAAGCTGATCGCTCCTTCCCATTGTAGTTTATATCAAACAGTGATTTTTGTATTTTTACATGTCTGCCTGTCAAAGTGATCATCACTCTATAAGCTGTGATTTGATAGAGCTTCCTAATAAAACCAGTGAAACCAGTTTTGCTCTGAACTTTTCTTGTTTTTTTGAATATAGTGTTCCATGTAACTTTTGAGGGGAATTACTAAAAATATGATTCATCAGCATCTACTTTTATAATAATAATAATAAAGGCAGACTTAAAAACTGGAAGTTATTATCTCCAGCCTTAGAGGATGACAGATAATACCGTTTATGCTGTTTGCAAACTTTTTACAGACATGAGAGAACAGCTTTCATTAATTTGTAATGATGCAGTTTGTATTGTCTGGCATGTCACTGACATTAAAAAAGTTCTGCTTTGTTATTTTAAGCTTTGGCAAACGCAATTGATGCTTTTCCCAAAAGCAAGGTGATTTATGGCTCTTTTCGTTGCAGTTGGCTGCCTATTGATAAAACCGTGATAACTTGCTACTGATATTTTAAAGGGGCTATATGTAAGATTTTTACTTTAATAAAGCATAAAAATACCCCAATATGTTTGCAGATAATTAGGAAACATGCTAAGTTCACCTACTTGTTTCTCAGAAAAACAATGCTACAGCCAGATATTCTACTTTGAAATGTGCGTTCCGTGTCGGAATGACTGTCTTTGTTTTGGTCTGTGCAAAACCCTGTGCTGCCAGTTTATCCAATAGTATTTCGACATCACAGGTTGCCAGTTGGCGGAAAACACTGCGTATTGCAGCCATGGAAACCAGCAAACAAACTGGGTCAGAGAATTGCAGATTCTACCTGACCTAAAAAGCCTCTGCATCCATCTAAAATCTCTATGAACGACAGCATATTAAAACACAGATAAATCAACTCATCAGCTTACAGTGTGTAAGTCTTCTCAGCTTTTATTGTCAATTGCGCTCACTCTTGTTGTGTGTCCTCAAGCTGGCCACCCTTGTCTTTGAACGAGGGGGCGGGGCAAACAATATTTTGAATTTGGACTGCAGTACCTATTTCGACCACTGGGTGTCATTCCTACATAGAGCCCCTTTAATCTTGTAATTCTCCCCTTATCATGCATATATTTTTGTCTTATCTGCATGTGAATATGAAATGCACACTTGCACAGGGCTGATGCATATCTAGGCTGTCAAAAGGAGTTACTTTCAGGCTCACTGAGAGATGTTTCAACCGGCCCAAACACATTTCACAGAAATCTGATCGAATAAAGGCTCTATTTGTTATAGGCTTGTATTGTGTTCAAGCTCTTGGGGGGTCCACGCCAAGTGCAACAGTGTAAAATCAAATAAATAAAGTTTGTTTCGACAAATATGGTATTGTCAGTTATGATTCTTTGGCAGCTTCTCTTGAATCTAATCATGTACTCTTTACATTGCTTAAAGATACCTTTTAGTATATAAATGCAGTTATTCAGAACAAATGTAAGGAGATAATTTAAATACATCTACAATAATAAATAAACAGATTAGTGCTGTCAAACGATTAATCGTGATTAATCGCATCCAAAATAAAAGTTTGTGTTTACATAAAATATGTGTGTGTGCTGTGTATATTTATTATTTATATATAAATACACACAGTATACACACATATATTATGTAAACACAAACAAACTTCTATTTTGGATGCGATTAATTGTGATTAATCGTTTGGTGGCACTAAAACAGATTTATTACCTTTCTTATAATATTTAGATGAAAATCCACTCATTCCTATTCTGTACACCTCACAAACTGTATTTTGTACTTACTAATGAATCACTAATGACAAGGTGGATAAAGGAAAAAAAATCATGTTGTGTCAGGGAAGTTTTTTTTGTGTAAATTTTTTTATATCATACTCTTTAATCATTTGAATAAGAACGGCACCCTGCAAATTTTAGTCAAAATTCAGAATAGTCAATGAGGTCCAAACCTTGGTCATGTATCTATCAAGGGTGGAAAGACATTTAGTTTGGCTCTTCTGTTCATGAAAATCCTATATACTGGGCTATAGACCAAAAAATATGTATTTGGGATGAAAGCATCTATTATTTTGGAGATGGTTTCCAAAACACCTGAGAGAAAATAGTCATTTTTACTGTAAGAGGAGATATCGTCACATGATGCTTGGATTCAGTGTACTTCATCCTGTGCAGTTTGCATCAAATATGTTTTTAGTGGGGATATCAAACCCACATCCCGAGGGGAAACTCAGTGATATCCATCACCTCATGAATTTAAAACCAAAAATTGAAACATTCTAAAAGACACATAATCCCAGGGAGACGAAGTCAGACACAGGGAGACGTGTGTTTACAGGAAAGGCACTTACAGGAATTAGCCTTGGAAGGCTTAGGAACTCAGCCATGCATACATTTGACAGACACATGTAGATGGGTCAGAGTACTGACTGTTTTTGTACTGTGTGTTTGTGAGCAGATTAGTAACAGAATGGCGATGGAATAGAAGAGGTGAACTGAACTCAGAATATTACTGTTAAACAAACAGGGAACCTGACCATTATTACAATGATTCACTTTAAACTTAACCTTATAACCTTGCCTCTTATCTTACCACTCCCCTAAAGAGATGCCTTAGTCTTTACTTCTATATGCACATGTGTATCAGTGGCGTGCAGTGGTTTTCTGAAATGAGGAGGTACATTTTTTAATTTTTTATGAATCAAATGTAAATTCATGTGCATTACTCTTAACGTTGATCTCATCTTAATCTCATCAAGTTAGTGTTTTAAGCATTTCTACATTCATTCCAAAGTAATAACTAAAGGCTGTAACAATTTAAACAATATATTTTATTTGTGTATTGATGTTTTTCTTTTTAATAGTCAACTTAGGCTATTTTGGATCATCAGTCATGCTCCGTAAACACCGTCTGTCACAGACACAAAGATGTATTTTTAATTTCACCAAGCTGATTGCACTAAAAACCCCCGCAGTCATCGTGTTTTCAGTCCATTTCAAGTTTGATTTTGACGTGACATAAAGCGGTAATATCTAACTGGGTGATCTGTTTACTTACTCTACTGTCTACTTATTAGTCTTCCCATTGACGCCATCATTTGTTCATTCAAACTGACGCACGGAACGTGCACGTAAACAAGAGGCAGGATTTATCACGCAAACCAATCATATCCAATCATAACCAATTACATCCAATCATAGTGCGATGGAGACATTGCCTCCTCTCACGTGACTTTCCCCCATTCATTCTCAATTAACCCTCACAAAACCCACCGCACGCTATAGGGGTCTAATGGTTTTCTATGAGTGTAAAGGGAGGCATGACTCCTGCAGTAACTTTACCTGCGGGTGTTGCTGTTGGGCAGGGTTTCCTTTAGAAATACGAGTGACTTGCGCTCTTTTTAATGTCATAATTTGTAATATTTGTGTTGTTTTATATGTAATATGGATTAATTTCTCATCCTGTTTTTTTTTGAGGAGGCACTGCCTCCCTTGCCTCCTCAGAGGAAACGCCCCTGATGTATGTATATATATATATGAAATTATCCTTGGTACCATTGGTATCATTAATATCATTAAAGGTGCAGTAAGTAGATTTTGAAAAACTCTGTTGGACATTGTTGATATTTGAAATCAACCCAAACAAACCCACCCCCTCTCTTCATTGCTCCACCTCCAAAACTCACTCTCTAATCCTAACCACCCTGCTCCGAGTCAGTATCAAACCCTGGCCCAATTGCCGCTGGCATGTGAGGCAAGTGAACTAACAATGACGCCAAACATCGCATTCTCTAGCGATCGTCAGTGTGCAGTGGTTTACCTGCTCAACACTCACTATCTGGCAACTGTTACACATGCAATGTGAAAGTGGATGTCTGTTTATTACAAATGTTATGTTATGTTTTTCAAAATCTACTTACCGCACCTTTAATATAGAGTAAACAAGTGCTTGGAAAGTGTCTCACAAAAGGCATAGTGATTGAAGTTGACAGCTTCTCTCATAACCTGTCATTTTTATCATTTGTAAATGATGACAGTTACAGTGTACTGAGTAAAGCCTATGTGGCCCTCCATCTGCCACAATAGAAGTTTTCATTTACAAAACCTTTTCGCTCCATTACCACACAAACATATTTCTGTCTTTTGGACAATAATCATTTAAAAATGAAAATGATTGATTTGACGTTTTCAATATACGATGTGAAACCAACCAGGCCACATTGTTTTAATACCGTGACCATATTTAAGTTAACCTTTTAGTGTGGGTGTGTGTTTAAAATGAAATCATCATGAAAGGTTATGGGCGTTTCAGATCATTCTGTTCAATGGCAGCGCAAGATAAAAACAAGGGTAAGAACTTTTGGTTTGTTAAAGGAGTCATTACTGCTCTTTAGAAATAAAATAAAAAACAGCCCTAGCGGCAGCTCAACATCTCACATTTTGAATCTAGTGATTGAAAGCAGAGGTGTAAATCTGTGGTTCTAAACTGGTTTGGCCATGGAACCCACATTTTTATTAAGCCGCAACCCAAATTTTTTGGAATTTAAATCAAGCTAATTTATTTTTCAAAAATGGTTAACACACACAAGTACCCTGCCACTTTACTTAGCATACGACACACAACTTTAAGAATATCACTTACACTGATGAACAGTATAAGGTGAAGCTAATAGCAGTCCCAAACTAGTTTTTGTTACATTGGAATGAGTCACAGTCATCAAAAATATCAACAATACAAAGTGAAAATAAAGTGGTATTTTGGGTTAAGGTTACGGGAACTACAGTTACCATGGAAACTACACAAATTTCTATAATAAATTCTTAGTAAAACATACTGATGATGAATAGAATGAACATCATACCTGTATACAAATCATGACGTACCTGTCATGTGGTACATCATGTGTTAGCCATAATTTATTGATACTTTTTGGTAATTTCATGACTTACTATTTGATGACATAACTACGACATTGCATGCTCGTAATTTATTTTGCTCTTTATATATAGTGATATGATATACAGTGTGTGCAATTGAAGAGCACAGTATTATATCTGACAGATGAGTCAAAAGCTTTCATGCACATCTTTCAAAATAAATGTATCGCACCAAAAAAACATTTAAAATTAAATTTTTTGTTACGGTTGTTGTTTCTTTGACTACACACTAGTGACCCACTCAGAACAACTCACCAGCTGAGAAACACTGGTGTAAAGAGTACCTAAAAACCATACTTCAATAAAAGTCAAAAGTCAGTCAAAATGACTCCATTACAAGTTACAAGTCACCAATTTCGAAACCATTTGAGTAAAAGTCTTAGAGTGTCTGATTTTAACAGTACTGAAGTATTTTATTCGTACTGAATTCGTACATAAGAGGCATGCCAGAGAAAAAACAAGAAACAGTTGATTTGTGAGGAGAGCAATAACGTTTTTCTAAAATCAAAATAAAACACCTGAACACCTCAATATTGCAATAAATCAATGTTGACACAAGAGTCACTAAAACGTCTACAAACACTCAAGTCTCAGTTAAGCTCAAGTGCTCAAAAACGGCATAAGTAAACCAGTATCCTTCAAAAAGGTCTCTTCATATAAGAGATAAATAAAATAATGTTAAGTAAAATAACTAGTCAAAGCCAACTTGCAGACATGTCTTCATTTCATATATGAAACACCTGCAATTCAGCAACTACCTGTGAATTCATTCACAGTCGATTCGCATAAAGTGGCCTGTTTGGGTGAGTAAGGGCGAAACACACAAGATAGTACCTTCAATGCCCTGTTGATGGCGATATCACTTATTTTGTAGCAGAAATAATCTGCTGCAGAAAAAGTTAGGTGCCATGCATTATCATTACACATGTATTTGTGCAAAGAATACATATTCTTATTCAATAATGTAGTCAAGAAGAGAGTAAAAGGTGCTAGTATCTTTGACTCAGTCAAAGTACAAAGTAGCCAAAAAGATAATTAAAGAATTACAACTGCAGTTCAAAATTTTGTTTTAAAGTTTTTGCAACACCTGCCATTATTGAGTGAATTAAGAAAACTTACTGTCCATCAATGAAATTGTATTTTGCATAGTTTTATTTATTTATTTATTTATTTTATTATGATCCTGTTGTCTTTCCTTGCTTGATTTCACACATCCTGTCTCCTGGATTTCCAGTAATGCTCTGGAAGCACTTGACACTCTGTATGCAAACTGTTTTTATGTAATGAAGGGGTGTGTCTCTCCCAACATTGTGTGTAACAGCTTATCGTGTGTAATTTGACACATTAAATTGTTTAGGGTTAGGGTAGAAACTGTACCATGAAGTCAAGTGATGCATAAGATGAGTTTCTGATCACATTTAACTATCATCATAACAATCTTATTTATATATTTTTTTCAATGTATAATTGTATAATTTTCTTTTTTCTGTGTAACACAAATAAGTAAAGAATATAATAGTGAGGTTTTTTCATATAATGACTGTGAATAGGGATCTGGACTTGAGCTCCAAATGACAAAAAAGCAACATAAATATAATAAAAATGGTCCACATGAGTTAAATTTGGGTCTGTTCCTTACACAGTGACATATGGTTTCAGAATACATTGCCATATGGACTACTATTATGATATTTTTATAGTGCTTCTTTTGTCATTTTGAAGTTTAACAGCTTGGCTCACCATTTACTTTCATTATTTGAGAAAGATTGTGCATTCTTCAACATTTCTCTTTTCTCCTTTGTGTTCCACTGAAAAAAGAAAGCCATAGGTCTGTAACAACTTAAGTGTGAGTAAATGTGGACAGAATTGTAATTTTTTTGGTGAACTATCACTTTAAATACTGTGTTTTGGCCTTGTGCTAGTCTTTAATAAGTATGAAGTATTGAAGAATATTGCTTTATACATTAGGGTAAAAAAAAAAAAAAAGCTGGCATGTGTTTATCTAGTAATTTCAGACACAACCATAACAGAAGACATATAGAACAAAAGGCACACTCTTTCAGATGAATATAAACATGAACATAAAATGTGGACCTTGTACACAAAAGCATTGGATTTCATTGTGCACACACTCAAACACAAAACCCTTTATATACACATGACCCCGATACACACACACTTTTATCTTGCAAGAAACTTATGCAGCACAGACTGTTTTCTATGTCTTTGGGGGGCGGTCAGAATATGTGTTGGAGTTGGGTCAGAATGTCAGTGTTATGTAACAGTCAGGTGCGGCCCAATGCTCCTTACAGGCAGCGGTCTTAGTAAGAGTAGCCTCTGCTGTGGATCTTTGTACTAGCGCAAAGCACTCACAAATATTTGCTTGCTTAAATAAAGAACGCTAACCCTCCCAAATGCATTGTACCAAGTAATGAAAACATAAAGCTCTTTGATTATAGATTTAGAATACAAGTTTGATTGTTTGAATGTCCTGTTATTGAATCATTTCCTCCAAAATCCACAAATAACACTGAATGATCAGAACTGCTTTCACGTCATTTGGAAGTAATTTATTCAGTTCTTTGTTGTCTGTATTAGTGATAGTTTTCCAAAACCAAGTCAAATAAGACAAGGTTTAATTATTTAGCTGAATATTTAAGATGTCAGCAGCAAAAACTGAAGTTAAAAACTGTGATTCACCAAAGTTTTTTCATCTAATATTTCTATTTTATTTCAGTTAACAAAAAACATTTTTAAAAGTTCATTGTGTTGTATGTGAGTGCGAGACTGACAAGCAGTGCTTGAACAGTAGCATAATTCCACAGAAAGCACAACATATTTCCAGAAATTCAGACACCTGTCATTCACAGAACTCTGCCACGCCTGCCTTTATTTAATTTTTTGACTAATGGGCGAATGCTCTCATCTACAATTTGTGGCAGGGACAAATGCTGAATATACACGTGATCAGTGTTGGGTGTAACGCGTTAATTAAATTACTTATCCACTGAAAAAGTAAAGTAAGGGATTACTGTTCATTTTTAGGTAATTTAATTACAGTTACTTATAATGTACTTGCGTTACATACTGTAAATTAGTTCAACAGTTCTGTTTAAATCAATATTGAATTTAAAATCTAAATTTCTCGTCTAAAAGTAAAAGTGAAGGCTGCCTCTTTAAAATCGTTAGCTGTAGTGCAGTTGCGCGTGAGTTCACAACTTCGTACTAGTTGGCTGCGTAGTTGCTGTCTGAAGATGTCGGCAGAAGCGAGTGGCTGTTTTGCAGAATGGAAATATTCCAATTACTTCACTTTTTTGACACAGGTAGGCAAGAACATTAGGGTCAAATGTAAGCTATGTCCTGCGCGCGCTCCCTGAGAGACGGTCTTCAGTCAGTGCTCTCACAATCAAAGCGCACACACATAGCCGCCTCTCGCGAGTGTCAAAATTTCGAGGTTTATTACACATAAACGTTCAAATACACACACAGTTATGTCAAAATGCCCGTCTTGGCGTATATTCGCGTTGGTTATGTGAATGTGAACAGCATGTGTAACAGCATATTGTCTCCGTCCATTAGGTCTTAGTGACAGCAGTATTTTATTGTTAAAAAATGCTACTGTTGTTAAAACATGCTACTGTCTACTATTGACTATATATATATATAGCATTGTTTTATTTGTATTTTTATATATTTTTACCGTGGTATCGAGTATTGTGCACTTTTGGAGGTATCGGTACCGACTACTAGATTTTTGGTATAGTGACATCCCTAAAAATGAAGTATTATAAAGTAAATAAAAGTATTATAGTATATGTTTTAATAAAGTTATAATGTTTTAAAAAGCTATAAAAGGCTAAACTATTCCATGTTTGACTAAATTATTAAGTTTCCTTTCTATTGTCTATCCGGTCAAGGTTTATAGGGATTTTAAGTAATTAGTAAGTTACTTATTGAGTAATTAAATTACTTTTCAGACAGAGTAATTAGAAAAGTATTTTAAATACAGCATTGATGATGTAATTAGTAATTAATTACTTTTTTGAAAGTAACTTACCCAACACTGTACGTGATGTGCTGTGATGTGATCACGTGGATGCTTGTATCATTCAGTAAGAATGACAAAATTATACTTCTAAGAAGGCATGTGTGTTAGGATGAACACTCATGTTAAGATCATGTGGGGTTTTTTTTATACATAAGAAAATTTTGTATGTGACAGGTCAACACATATTATTAGTCACATCTGTGTGAGTCAGGGAAAAGACAAGTTACAGTAGATCAGCAATTCCTTTTAAGATTTAGGTTGGTGCACACATTTGAGTCACAGTATCGATATTTCATAATTGGATGCATCTCGTTTTACATCCAGAATCTGTGTTATTGGGTCATCCTGTAAATAGGCTTGGTCGACTGAAAAGACAGAAAATTGACAGTATGTGTGTCACGTAAACAATGAAAGAATTCAAAATGCACTGAAATGAATACTCATGGATATCTAGATGATACAAAATCATAAACTGGATAGGAGCTTATTCAGATTAAATATGAAAACCCGCAGGCGTCTCAGGTTGTTTGCTTTCAGCATCCATAGCCCTGAGATCATGGCTTCCCATGACACACATGCCAGTTCATGTATTTGCCTGGAGGGCTCAAACAGTCAAAGAGGAAATTGAAGTATTAACCCTTTTTTGAAGCCATAGCTAAACAAATGGGTGTCATTCACAATATGAAGCATGATTTTTAATAAAATATTCCTGGAAAGTCTAAAACCAGCATAGCTTATCAGTTCAAATACTAGCAGGGTGAAGCAGGGCTGGTGGTTCGAATTAAGAAACCAGAATGTCATTAGCTATTTGTCGCATCTGACACCCACACAGTTGAATTGATGTGAACTCTTTCAATGTGATGAGTCAAGCATCAAAACCACCTGATCAGACATGCTGCAAGCTGAAGATTTGTAAGGCTTTCGTTTACTATCCCAAACCTGTCAAAGAACATTTTTTTGTCTTTTTCCCCTGAATGGTGTTCAGAATTTCTTCCTGCTGTAAAGTTTGTTTTTGCTATTCACTCAGATGAGTTCTCTAGAAAAAGGAGGGAAGCATTCAGATCATTTCTGCATCTTCCTCATATTTCTAACAGCTGTTTGCACTATGGGGCACGGAAGTTGTGTCGCAGAACTATGATGATTCCCAAAGGCTATTTATTTGTGCCAGTGTGATGTACCATATCATATACAGTTTTCATGCACTGTGTTTCAAATTATTATGCAAGTGACATATCAGTAGGATATTAGTACAATAAACATTCAGATTTTAGTTTCTCAAAGAAAGTGTTTGTTTGTTTTATTTCAGGTTTAAGTAGTTAGCCAGGTCTTCTTAGGTAAATGGAAAACCTACTTAAAGTGGTTGTTCCACATTATTAAGCAAGTCACAATTCTCATGCAATATGGGGAGCAAGAAAGATCTTTCTGAAGATGAAAAGCATGAAATGGTGCAATCATTGTCTTGCAAAAGACATAAAAACAACTAATATTTTGCAAAAACTGTATAGAGGTTGTCAAACTGTCACAAGATTGGTCAGTGATTTATAGCAAAGAAGAACTTGGTCAGATAAAGGCTTAATAAGGGAAGTTTCTGTTAAACAAATGACTTCTGCATGATATGTGGAGTTTCTAACTGACCATTTCATGCTATAGTATGGTATAAAAAGGATTGTGCCTTCTGATATAAAATGATTTTCATGCAAGACAATGCGCTATCCCATGCTGCAAAAAATACCACTGTAATAAAAATGTTTAAAAAATATATTTCTACACTCACTGTAAACTTGACAGAAACATCCCTTAATAAGCCTTTATCTGACCAGGTTCTTCTGTGCTCTAAATCACTCACAAATCTTTAGACAGTTCGTCAATCTCTATTCAGTTTTTCCAAAATATTAGTTGTTTTCATGCCTTTTGGAAGGCATTGCACCACTTCTTGCTTTTCATCTTCAGAAAGATCTTTGCTCCCCATATTACCTGAGGATTGTGACTTGCTTAATAATGTGGAACAACCACTTTAAATAGGTTTTCCATTTACCTAAGAAGACCTGGCTAACTATTTAACAAACCTGTCTGAGATTGATACCAGTTATCTAATAAGATAGGAGAAATAAAACACTTTCTTTGAAAAACAAAAATCTGAATCTGTTTATTGTACTGCAGTCCTACTGATTGTCACTTGAATAATAATTTGGAACAAACACCAAGGCTGTGTATAGCATAATCTCTTGAGTAGGAACTTATTTTGAATAATTACTTTGAATAATAGTTTTCCCGTGTCCTCATGGGATAGTAAAGTGTTCATTGTATGCACACGGCATAATCTCGCCAGAAGTAGTAGGTAATTCAGGTTCTTTTTGCCCACTCTTTTATGAGTACTGTGAATTCGACATACTTCTTTTGTCACATACTGTTTTTCACCTACTAATTAGTAGGGAAGTATGTGATTTTGGATGCAGTGAAGAAAAAAAAGGCAATAGCAGAATTGTGTAACTAAGCAAAACTAATCTTAGACTGCTCCCTGGTGGTTATACAGTATGTTGCAAAGTGGTTCAATTGCACAATAGTTAACTTGCATAATAGACAAGATTTTCTAACTTTATACTTTTGAAGCCAGTGTGGCTAATTTTCTTTAAGAATTGACACAACAGTGAATGGAGAAATCTTTTCTGAGAACAGTTTTTATAGTGTCAAACTTTATTCTACGAGGAAGCCCTTTTGACACCTAGATGACAATTAATGTGAATTGAATGCTGTGTGCTTAACTGTTCCCATGAATTCTTCATATTTCACTTTAATGCTAAAAGATAGACGTCCTGTTGTTATATTGTCACAATACCTATTAGAGTGAGCAGGACAAAAACAACAAAGCTATTGCAGCTGTTGTGCTTGGTTTTCTGTATAAATGTGCTTATAAAAACACACTGATATTTTAAATTGTGCCACACTCTTAAAAGAAAAAAAAAAATTATATTATATTATTTCACTATAATATAATTTTCCAATAGTTTTTTTTTTTTTTTTCCTGCTTTGTTTTTGGGTTGAAATGTGACATGAACATGTTCTTTAATGGCTACATGTGATTTACATGAGAGAGGATTTTGTTTCTTCTTTTATTTGCATTGAAAAGCCATTTGAAAATGATCTGTGAAGATAATACAGAAAAAACAAAATTCAATCTTATAGAGCCCACTTACAATCTTTTGCACTGATACTTTACATCTCCATTGCAAACTAGGGCATCTGGGAGTCATTCCATACTACAGTAACAATTGGTTCTCTGTTCCACAGGAGTTTTGATGAGGTGAGCATCCAAACGGGAGACTATGTGATGACCGACACCTGCCCCACCCCTGTCCGCTCTCGGGCTAATTCAACAATAAGCCTGGATCTCGCATCCCTTACAGATCCATCTTCTCCCACTTGCAAACACAGGAAGGTAGGTAGATCCAGGTAGCTCTGTCTGTCTCTGTTTCTCTGACTGTAAATCTGTGGATCTTGTGACATGGACATGAAATGGACATCACATGAGGTGAAAATTCTCTTTATACTTTGTCCTGTTAAACAAAAGGAACATACTGACCTTGATTACATCACTAAAGTTTGCTGTAAGGAAGAGGAAGTTGACTGGATTTCCTATGCTGAGACTAGTTTGCTATAGCCTTGGGCAGCTGCTGCTCTACTTTCATCAGAGGATCAGATTACAGCAGTCACAGCTCCTTGTACAACAAACACTAACAGACGCTCAATCTGTTTGAAATGTATTCTGTGTTTTATTTGGTTCTTTTTTGAACTGTTTTGGTTTTTGTTAAGGGCACTCTTTGGTTGAATCGTGTGTTCACAAACCAAGGACATTGTTTTTACATTGTTTCTTGTGTTATGGTTTAACTTAATGCAAAAAATACTTACAAAGCAACTAGTGAATAAAAACAGCTACAATTTGTTAAACATTCATTTTATAATCATTGTAGGCTATTTATTAACAAAAATGGTTTAATGTGTGATAAATAAGTAGTTATATAAGCCAAGGTAATTTATATTTGGTTTTCCCATTTGCTGACCTGTTTCGGTTCCATTCATGACGTAACCATCTCTTGAACCGCTTCAGATGTTGTTAAAGGTATAGTTCACCCAAAAATGAAAATTCTGTCATCATTTACTCACCTTTATGTTGTTCAAAACCTGTATGTGTTTCTTTCTTCTGTTGAACACAAAAGAAGATATTTTGAAGAATGTTGGTAACCATACAGTTGAATGGTAGCCATTGACTTCCATAGTAGGAAAAATACTATGGAAGTCATGGGCTACCATCAACTATTTGGTTACCAACATTCTTCAAAATATCTTCTATTTGTGTTCAACAGAAGAAAGAAACACATACAGGTTTCAAACAACATGAGGATGAATAAATGATGACAGAATTTCATTTTTGGGTGAACTATACCTTTAACTCCTACATTAGCCTGCAGAGGGCAGCACAGGCTGAACAACTGAATGAACTACACATTAAAGACATCAATACAGTAGATCTATAATATGTATGGACATCAAAAGAACAAAAACATGTGTATAGAAATTAAACATTATATAACTTATATAAATATATAATTAAATATTATATAGGCTATATAATCACAAAATCCATTTATAAATTATGAATGTCATAGAAATCTAAAGTGTGTACTTTCCCTTGTACAAATATATACATTTTACTTTAATTTTAAAAAGTCAGTTTGCCCACACGTCCATTTGTTAGTTATCCATACACAGAAAAACATATTTACGCCCTGTAATTTATGTTTCTATGATACTCTATGCAAAGTCCACTTTTAGTCAGGTTGCTCATTACCTAAATAGATCTGAAATAGAGTAATGCAGGGATGACGTTAAAACTCGGAAGACTAATTCGGTTCCCTCGAGTAAACATAACTTGACGATGTTTGATATTTTGTTCTACGACGTACACACACCCATACTTAAAATGCGAATTTTGAAGTAGCTGTTTATTTTTGAAAACGTATGTTTCTATAATAAGTAACTAGATAAGACAGTTTGGGGTGTGAATGTGTGTAGTTTATGTTGTAGAACAAAATGTCAAAGTATTGTCAAGTTATGTTTACCACATGGATTTATTTTAATTATAAATAATAAAAAAAAAAGCCCATTATAAAACCCCAAAGGAAATGTCCTCCCTGCACCACTCTATACTGAGTGTCACTTTACCAAAGATTAGACTGTTCTGTTTGACCTTCTGAGTTGACAGAAAACTAAAGTCAAAGTCACACAACAGTCAAGTCAAACAAAATCCTCAATAGCAGTGTTAAGGAAGGCTGGCCTTTCTGTTGTCCATGACAAAGAGAAGTTCAAGGTTTTATCCTTCTATGGATAACCACCTGATTCCAAACAAAGAACACACCTTCCCTTTTAAAAAAAAAAAAAAAAAAAAAAAAGAAGTTATTAGCAATATGCTCATGGTTTATGTTATTTGCTATTTAGCAGATGCTTTTCATCCAAAACAATACTTAAATTCTAAATATTCATTCAGGTCATTCCATTCATTCAGTGTTGTACTCGATTAAAGCACAATGCCTAGATTGTGATCGAACAAACTTATCCAATTTTTATGTATATGTCACTAGCATCAAGTGAAACTGCGGTAAATAAAATTAAATAAGATTTAATCAAATATCTAATGTATCATAATTACTTTTAGGTGCATGCTCAGTTCCATGAACTGGATAGTTTGTTCACAAACTTTGGACTGAACATGCAACTAAATGTAATAATCATACATTAGATATTTGATTAACTTTAATTTTATTCATTGCAGTTTCACTTGATGCTAGTGATATATATATAAAGTTACAGAATCAAGTTGACAAGTGCAATACAGAAATTAATAATATAAATCAGTAAAATAATCGTTAATTGTTGTAAAGGTCTTTTTATTAGGTTTAAAACTGAAGATATTCTATTGAATTCTAATTATAAATTACATATAGCTAATAAAGTTACTTATAATAATAATAATAAATATTATTTATTATTATTATTTTAATTATTATTAGGAGTTGTATTATTTGGTGTTATTATCCTCATGGTCTGTAGAGTCACGTTGGATAGAAAGGAAGGGTGTGGCGTTTGGTTGGATGTGGTCGGTCTTCATACATTGACTGTGGATGAATAATGTTGTTTAACTTTTCCAGTTGCACAAGAGCTCTAAAGTGAGTTCACTTGCATGTAGCATAACCTGCACTACTCTTGGAGGGTTGCCACCAAAGTAAACAGAACATGATTTCAACTTCAAAAAGTTCTGTCATTTTTTCGACTCATGCAGTCTGCGACTGAACAGCGATTGAATGAGACGGTCTGTATTTTGATTGTAATCGAGGAAAGAGCTGGATTAATACCCTGTTGGCTATGTGTTTCTTTTCTGTTTTATTGCTGAGAACTTTGGACTGTTTACAATGATTTTTGCGTCCTGATTTCGGTACATACTGTATAAAAAAAAAAAAGAGAGAGAGACAAACTCGATCCTCACCATCAGCTGGATAAAATGGTAAGAAGACAGCTATTTTGTTTAAAACAGATAAAATGTTATGGGAAAGTATCTGTGTTTGTTTTCGGTGTTTTATGGTGTTTGGAGGGAGTTTTTGGCTGTCTTAAAACAAAGTGAGATGCCTACCTAGACAGCATGATTTGTGATCTCACATGCGCGGTAAATTTTTTCCAGAAGTGCTCTTTGGTTATTAACGCGTGCTGAGCTGAATCGGAACACGCTTATGGTGTCCAAAATGCTGTCTTAGTAGACGACACTCGGTGTTGATTCGGTTTGAGACACCGCCTTTGTCCTAGTTTGTGATATTATATAGTGACCCTGTGAATCACTTTTTTGAACACTTCGTTCAAAAGAGCTGGTTCAAAATGATTCAATGGTTCTTTACGTCATGGCTTGGTATATTGCTGCGTTTTATCAAATTCACATGCAGGTTTCTTATTGTAAATTTTATGTTTTTTTTCGATTATGTTTGAATAATAATGGTGTTTATTGTAATGTAATGTTCCCCAGTTTGGTATGTTGCAGCCATGATTTAAAACATAGTCAAATCAACTACAATAAAATTAATTTACATCGTCAGCTAAAAACGTTTCATGTTCATATGTTGGTACAACTATCATTCAGTCAGGTCTGTATTCCAGTATTATTTTTTTTTTAATTTATAACTTTTCCTATTGTTTGGCTATTATAAGTAAGCAGTCAAATCCGATTTATGAATTGTTTTGTGAACCGAATCATTAAAAGGTATCGACTCCAAAGAATGATTCGTTTTCGAATCGGACATCTCTCAAGTTAGTAGGTGGAGGTAAAAAAAAAAAAAAAAAAAAGGAGGTACGTGTTTCAGAGAGAACTGCTCCGCAGAGGAAAAGATCATGTATTAGTAACGGGGAATTGGCCAGGTATGAGGTTAGTCATTTCACCTCGGGTGCTCCGAATTTTTTTTATATGCAGATTTTTTTCATAACATATAACTGCCGCAAGAGTCTGGAATTTATGTTCTTGTCAACGTGGCGCCGCTAATATTTATGTTTATCTGAAAGATGAGGCAGATGTTTCCCAAACTTAATTACTTATAAATTAAGTACTTGTGTTTATCTATCGAATGTATTTTATTATTCTGTTTTTTCTTTATATTATATTCTTTTAGAATACAATATTTAGAGTTTTACATTAATGTCACTTTCAAAAATAAAATATTAAACTGATGTCAGTAGCAATACCAAATTACCACATTTTTAAGTAACAATAACTGTAAATATAGTATTTTGTTGGAGGCTATATAATGTGAGATTAGGGTTCTGTGCTGACTTGAATGTTCTGTTGAGGTGTTTTCTCTTGTTCTCGGGTGACTATGTTCTTGCACATCACTCATATCGAAGTGCCCGCCAAGCCTGGGTTGGTCTCGTTCAGATTTTGAAATCCATTGATTGTAAAGAGGAGGCTATGGGCCATAGCCTCCTAAGTCTTGCGGAGACATTTTACATGATTTCTCTAATGATTGTGTGTGGCTATCTTATGTTGAATCCCTTTATACTATAACTAAGGTTTTGTGAATTTATATCTAGTGTGTAATTATGAATAACTGATTTTGAAGCAATAAGGTATGATAAGCTGTGCTGTATAGATATAGTCATCAAGGAAGAACTGCTGGCACGTGGGGAAAAACAAATACCAGTTACCATAGCTACCTATGTTTTTCTATGTGGGAAATAAGCATAAGTATCCAATAGATTTGGGTTTTTTACCTACCAGCCAATGGAATAAATATGTTAAATCTAGACTGCTGGGAATACAAACAATGCAGTGACTCTTTAATTTGCATATTTTGAATAAGTAAATTGTAAATCAGTAAATGTCAGAACTCAGAAGATTTATTTTCCAATGTAATACAGAAATACACAGCACTCTACATCCTTTTCATTTTTTTGTGTATTGTTGGTGTTATTTTATCAAGATCATTTATCATAATTTACCCATTGGAACTAAAATTGCTGTTAATGTTTAAAATCTGTAACCCCCATCAGCACAGCCTCACGTACTCAAGTTTAATAATTATATATTTGAGATCTGTATTTTTTTTAGGTGTTCTTACCTGTCTTTTCCTATTCTTGTTCTCCCAGAGTTCTGAGGAGAAAAGTGGAGTTTTTAATCGTATTGGAAGTTTTTTCAATCGGAAGAAAAAAAGCAGAACCACATCGGATGATAGGGATGAAAATTTGTCGCCAGAGGCAAACAGCCCAACCAAGTACTCAGGATCAGAGGAACTGAGACAGACTCAACACAGAGAGATTGAGGATTCCGTGTTTGGTCCAGGGAACAGAAGTCCCAGCGTGTGTAGCATAGCCTCCATTGTCGCAGATGGAGGAGACTTGCCTTTTGCTGACAGCGGCAGTAGTGGACGAGGGAGCGTAAAAGAGGTGGAAGTGATCAAGGTGAGCAGGGTTGAGACCTCCAGTGACAAGAAGACTGAGCATCTGGTGCAGGAAGTAAACAGGAAGCTCAAGGTGTACCTAGAGGAGACAACAGACACAACAATAAAGAAATGTGCAGACGTCCCTATACACACCCCTGAAACGCCAAAGTTTTCCGTGGCCTCAGGTGGGACGGAGAGTAAAAAGACAGTTTTGAAACCCACCATCACAGGCAGCGGGAATTACACGGCACTGGTCGGGGTGACTCTGGGATCACATTCTAGAAACTCATCGTCCTCTGACATTCCGCCTGGAGAACAGACAGTAACTGAAAGCATGGGGAAGAAAAACGTCTCCAAACGAAAATCACGCAAACTAAGCAATCAAGAAAGCAATAATGAGCTTCGTGCCCCAACGCACAGCACTTCCCCTGAGGCAGAGGAGAGGTCAGCTCAATCTTCTCCTTCACCTGGTCAAGTACACATAGCCGTGTGGGCGGAAACTCACCTGACAGAGGAGGAGAGTGAGAGCTCCATTACTGACTCACTTTCTTCTGCAGAACCTGCTCTGGCCAGCCCAACAGAGAGTCATTCTGCCCTCGGTGCAGCTGCCAGCAACACTCCTGGTCCTTCTCGAGCTCCAGAGCCAGCCAACTTCACCTTACATGCTTTAAAAGACAGCACTGAACCACCAGAGGAGGAAACTCAAGAGAGCCTCATTCCTAAACACCGACATGCTGACAGCAATGAAGAGAAACGCAGAAGCGTGAAACTGTCACAGAGCGAAAAAGTCTTTGCTAAAAGAGTGTTTGTTGGTTCTCAATCAAGCCTAGACGGGGAAGAACAAGCTGAGACTGAGACCCAAAGTGAGACTAACTTGGATATAACGCAGAATGTACAGCAGGTTAGGGTGAAAATGTAAGTACTCTTGTGTTGTGTTTGTGTGACTGCGTTGGGTTACTGAGCAGCGAGGCCTTTGTTCAGTCTGTACAGTGCAGATGACTGTGTGCAATATGACACTTGGGTTCCCATGATTTTGAGTATGGGATGAACAATGATTCTCAGATCTTTCCATAGGTTTAGGTTTCTGTTTATGTACAGTATAAACACTACCGTTCAAATGTTAGGGGTAGGTAAGATTTTTTAATGTTTTTGAAATAAGTCTCTCATGCTCACAATGCATAAAATAAAACAGTAATATTGTGCAATATTATCACAATTTAAAATAAGAGTTTTTATTCTAATGTATTTTAAAATATAATTTATTAATGTGATGGCAAAGCTGTATTTTCAGCAGCCGTTACTCCAGTTTTCAGTGTTGCATGATCTTTCATAAATTATTCTAAAATGGTAATTTGCTACTTAAGAAACATTTATTGTTGAAATCAGTTGTGCTGCTTAATATTTTTTAAGGAAATCAAGATGAAAGTTCAAAAGAACTGCATTTATTTGAAATAAAAATCATTTTTAACATTATAAATGTTTTTGCTGCCAGTTTTGATCAATTTAATGCGTCCTTGCTGATTAAATGTATTCATTTCTTTAAAAAAATGTACTCACCTGAAACTTTCATAACTTTTTATGAAAGTATTCTTAGATGTTTTTAGCTATATTCTGTTGTGGACTTTTTTATTGAGGAAGAATAGATCTAACGATAAATGAGCGTTGTCTAATGTTTAAAAAATGCTGTTTCTATGTAATATGATTTGATTTGATTATCACATTCATTATCATATCATCATGTAGAGCTGTGATAAAAGTAAATGAACCTCCGTACAATGAAAATTAAGTGCATGTGATTTACTGTCAAGATAGGGATCGCTTGGGTTTCCACAACAACCTTTGTTTGATTCGATCATTACTTCACACAAAATAAATTTACCTGAATAATAGTTCACCTGTGATTAATCAGCCCTTTACAGCTGAGTAATCTTAAAAGTCTATGCAATTAATAGATATCGTTCTGTCATGGTTAAGAGTTTAAGCCGTTAAAGTTGTGTGCAATGATGATGCCAAGGTTAAAAATGAGATCAAACACGCTCATAAGAAATGATCTGAAATAATTTAAGATTGAAGAGTTTTTTCACGCTTGAAGAATTCAAATTATTTCTTATTAATGTGATGCATGCTGTTGAAAGCATATGAATGCATGGATCCTCCCATACCTGTCTCTTAACATTGCTGTCTCCTTTGTCTTTTCACAGACTACCAAACCCCAAAAGTGTGAATGTCAAGCAGTCCGACCAACAGACAACTGAGTCAGTAGGAGATTGTGCTGTTTTCATGCAAGAGCAGCCTCTCGATGAGAATGTAGAGAGCCCCTTTGAAATTTCAACAGAGAATAGAGACGCTGCTGATTTCCCAGAAATGCCACTGAATAAAGTACCATTTAATAGTGTGATGAGCAGTCATCAGAACTCATCTGTGCCTTCCAAGCGTGCGGACAGAGCTGCAAGTGGACCAAATGGGGGAATTAAAGCAAAGAGCTCTCCACCACAAGTTGCCCCTAAAACAAAAGCTGTAATGTCTCGCATTAAAAGCATCTCTGAGGCATCAAAGATGGAAGTGTCTCCAGTACGGAGATTTTCGCAAAAAGAGACAGACCAAAAAGAGATCAGGTCTCCGACAGAAAAAGACCAATCTGTTACACTTAGTAAACCAATTGACACCAAGAACAGAATTCCTAAGAAAACTGCACCAGATGTTCAAACAAAAACAAAGAAGGTGGTGGAGGTTGTCACAGTGTATAGTGTGTCTACAGAAGCTGAAAGACAGATGTCCACCAAACGTCAGAATGAGGTAGGATTAAAAAGCCCAGAGCAGAAAATGTCACCGACAAAGAGAGTGGAAGAGAGAGATGTTTTGGATGCCTCACTAATGACAAAAATTTCTCAACCCACTAAAGAACAGGTCACTCTTTCAAAGCCTAAAAGAGAAAGAAGTCTAAAAAATTCACTTTCTGATGATAAATCCCCATCCTCCCCATCTTCACTGGAGAATTCTAATTCAACAAAGCTCAACTCTGAGTTCAAAGCATGTAAAGAAATCCAAAAATCGAAAACACAACCGACGATTGTCAGTGACAGAAGTCCAACATCAAAGAGTAGTTTTTCTTATTCAAAGAGTAAAGTCAAATCAGGTGACACTGGCAACAAAACCCAGGCAAAACTTTCTTCCTCAGCGCCTGGAATGGACCAATCAGAGCAGAAAATTGAAAAGGAGAAGCCAGCGAACGAAACCCAGCTAAGCGGGCCAAAGAGTCCAAAAAAATTCATGACTGATGTGTCACCAACAGGAAGGAAGCTGCCTCAAACGACACCACAGGGCCCTCAGAAACAGCCCTCAGATGAAGAAGTTGCCCGCGGAGAGAGTGAGTCATATGAACCAGCCTCTCTGCCACTTACCAAGCCAGAGAGAAATGTGTCATCACCGGTTAACGGTCCTGTCAGTAATGGCAAATCTTCCAAATGTGATCAAGCCACTGGGAATGCTGTGGCCAGGGTATCACCGGAGCTCAAATTAAAAAGCCCTGTTAAGAATGTGGGTGATTTACAGTCAGCAACACCACATCTCAAAAGTCCCACTAAACTTAAACCCAAGAAAGATTTTAGTAAGGCAGAGCCAACTGCAGCTTCATGTTCAAAAATAGACAAATGTGAGAAGATGACAAATTCGTCCATCACACCCACAGCTGCTCTGAAATCTGACACAGGAGAAACTATTTTTACACAATCAAAAGCCATTTCTGAAATGGAGAGTGAAAATTTTGATGCTGCTGAGACCAAAGTCACACCAGATATGTCACTTTCAGAAAACAATGATTTACAAACCAATCAACAGACAGAATCAAATGTATCAATTTTATCAGACCCACATGTGCAAGTTGCGTCAGATAATCAGTCAGATATTGCTAAAGAAAAGGATATTGAGTTTGAGAAAAAGACATGTACTTTTGCTACAGCAGATGAAATTTCTGCAATATCCAAAACGGCTAAACAATCAAAAGCATCTTCTGAAACGAATGCCAAAAAATCTGGTGCCACTGATACTAAGGTCACATTGGATGTGTCGCTTTCAGAAAAAAATGGTTCAAACTCTGAAAAACATCAGACAGAGTCAAATCTACCAATTTCATCACATGTCCAAGATGTACCAGATAAGCAATCAGTCAAAGAGAAGCCGCTTACTGGGTTCAAGAAAGAGAAGTGTGGCCTTACCAAGGAAAATGACATTTCCTCAATACCTGAGATGGGCCATTACACAACCAATGATCTGACTATTCAAGATATTTGTAAACAATCAAAAGCCACCTCTAAAACAAAGGGTGAAAAATCTTGTGTTGCTGAAACCAAAGTCAAACTGGATGTGTCACTTTCAGAAAACAACAATTTGCAAACCATAAAATGCCAGACCGAATCAAATTTACCAGTTTCATCAGAGTCACATGTCCAGACTATGCCAGATAAGCAGTCAGATGTTGTCAAAGAGAAGTTTCTTGGATTCGAGGAAGAGACATGTGCCCTAACTAAGACAGATGGAATTTCTACAACACCCAAGACCGCTAAACAATCAAAAGCCTCTTCTGAAATGAAGCATGACAAATCTGATTCTGTTGAAACCAAAGTCAAACTGGATAGGTCTCTTCCTGAAAATAATTTACAATTTATAAAACAGACAGAATCAAACTTGCCTGTTTCAACAGAATCACATGTGCAGGTTGCGTCCGATGAGCTGCCAGATGTTGTCAAAGAGAAGTCTCTTGTTGGGTTTGAGAAAGAGACAACCAGTAATCTGAGCGCTCAAAGTATGGAGAAGTCTTGCTCTTCTCAGGATCGAATTGTTCCAGTCATTTCAGAGAATTCATCTGAGACAACCCAGAATACTGAGACCAAAGAGCACAGTGTGAAAAATGCTCTGAATTCAGATTTGAAACAACCAAAAACAACTACACAACTAGATGAAAAGGTTAAAAATAAAGAAAGTGGTAAATGCAAAGTATCAGAGAAACCGGTTCAGTCTGAAGACTCAAATAAAACAAACCCAGAGTGTGTCAAACAGAATGAATCAAATACATTAAAGCAAGTTGATGAGACAGCAGTGGCAGTGATCACGACTCCAGAGGCTGCTTCTAAACCAGAACCTGTTCAAAAAGGTGATCAGACTTCAGAGCAGCAACTTCCATCAGTTAAAAAAATACCAGATAAACTGACTCTCAAAGTGGACAGGAAGAGTGAGGTACGAATTAGAAATACAGAGTCTAACCTGAAACTCCAGGATTTTACAAAGACTAAAGATAAACTACCAGCTACAAACTTGCAAAAGCTGAAACCACCATCTAACCAAAGCGTTCAACAATTTACATCTCAGAATCTTCCTCTGGACCCCAAAAGCCTTTCACAAAATAGCAAGGCACCATCTAGTTGGTTAGACGTGGACCAAAGTTTTGAGAAAAAGAAAACTGGGAGACGTATGGATTGTTCTGCAAGTGATGACAATCAGCTTGACGCTTCCAATGACTTTGATGATTTCATTCGTAACATCAAAGAGAACTGCTCCCCTTTCTCTTTGCCACCAAGAAAACATGGGCAGAGCAAGATGCCGTCGCCACCTTTTGCCATGCCGGCCATTAAAGAAGATCACTTTGAGAAGATACTTGACCCAGAACAGTTCCAGTTTGGGACAAGAAAAACTGCGGGACCGAAAGACCCCTCTCCAGCCATGATTATTAAGAAGAAAAATGAAGAGACAAAAACCAAGCCACTGTCCAAACGTGCTGAGGACAGCCTGCTTTATAAAGGTCTTTCATCTAGACGGGAACAAGACAAAGCTAAAAAGCTCACAATCACTGAGGAGAAAAATGATGGAGAAAAACAAATCACAGAAGGCTCTGGAAAAATGTCCTCAAGGTTGGAAAGAATGTCAATAATCTCAAACCTTGTGAAATCGCCAAACCTGTCAAGAAAAGCAAGAAATGAACCAAGCTCTCTCATTAATGGCATTCAGTCCCCCATAACGCCACCACCAGTGGTGGTGCCAACCCCAGGAGAGCAGAAGGGCGTACCGCTGTCCCATGCTGTCACAGCTCCAAAAGAGGGGCTTGGTGATTCAGTAAAGAGCCCATTGTCACCTCCTCCTCTTCCAACTTTCACAGAAGTCAAGCTGCCTGACTTATTGGAGAAATACATGAATAAAGGCAAAGAATCCAACACAATAAGCCAGCAAAGGCCTGACACTAGCTCTCTCCCTGCACTGGATATAGGTCTTACCTCCAACACAAATTCAAACATGGGACTGCAAGGCATATCAGGATTAACATCTCCATCCAACAGCACTCAACAGATTCCACTTCTCACACCCACCAGCCTCTCACCAACATATGCAGAGGTAGGAGAGAGATTCTTAATACAGAATGTCCACTGTTTCAGAAAGTGTCCTATGAGTAATACATAGGAGCCCCATAAGTCCTCTCATTTTAAGTTATTGCTTGCTTGTTAATAGTTGAGCCTGTATGAGTTTCATTCTTCTGTTGAACACAAAAGAAGATATTTTAAAGAATTTAAATTGGTGAACTATCCCTTTAATATATTTAAAGCATTTATTTATAGTTTATTCGCACCTTTGAAACTTCTTAGGTTGTCTGTACCTGCCTGGTCTATCATCAGTGGAACTTTTGTTGTTCTGTTTAAGAGGAATGTTAAGCCCTCTAGGCTTCAGTTTGTTTTTATAGGTACCACTGATCACAGTGCCTTAGTGAGTTGTGCTGTTTTTAAACCAAAGGTCCAGTCAGTCTCTCAAATTAGTTTTAAAAAATGTCGTAATTTTCTTAAGTTTATAATGGAAATTGTTTGAATATCAACTCATTTGTTTTTGATTTCTAGACATCAGGTGTCAGAGGCTTCCACAGACGGCCTGGAAAGGTATTGCAAAACTGAAGATACTGATCTATACAAAATTGATCATAAATTATAATGTTTATAGTAGTATATTTATTTAGTATATATTTTAGTACAGCTAGTTTACTGTTACTTTTCAGTTCATTATCTGGTCTTACAGTGCTTCAAATAAGCAAGGAAAAATGGTGTAACACATTTATGGAGAGTGTTTAAATATTCTTTCTTGCAGATTGTTATATACCAACAGCCTAATTTTGGAGGAGAGGCATATGAGGTGTTCAGAGACATAGAGGATGCCACCTCTCTTGAACTCTCTCCATTCATCTCCGTAAAGGTCATCAGAGGATGGTAAGAGTAATCACTTCCTCGTGTTCAGAATGTGACAAATCTCGTGACATTTTAAATTGCAAGTTTGCTAATGTTTCCTGCTTTGTCCTGTTAGCTGGCTGCTGTATGAAAAGCCAGGCTTTCAGGGCCGATCCATCGGTCTAGAGGAGGGGTCAGTAGACTTAGCAAATGAGTGGGCGGAGACAGAGCCCAGTGGGGAGGTGGGGCCAGACGGCTTGCCACTTCCAACTACACCCATGGTTATTGGCTCTATTAGGCTTGCATTAAGGGTAAGTCTAAAATCTTGAGTCACATGCATCAACATTTGACCTCAGTACTCTGACTAATCAGTAAAATTACCCAAAGTGTCTCTTAAATAAAAAGTATAACATGCATTGAAAAATGCAAATGAAACACTAACGTGCATGCTTTGATCTTTAATTTGCATTGATATTTACCTCTCAGGACTACAGCACACCAAAAATAGACCTGTTCACAGAGCTGAATGGGATGGGCCGAATGTCTTCATTCTGCGATGACACCATAGAAACCTGTTCATTTGGTATTCCTCAGAATACTGGGTCCATTAAAGTCCACAGTGGAGTGTAAGTGAGCTTATGATGATCTTAAATAAATCTGACACCTGATTATATTTGGGATTTTTTTAAATGTTTTTTCAAAGTCTCTTGTGTTCACAAAGGCTGCATTTATTTGATAAAAAATATAGTAAAAACTGTAATATTGTGAAAATATTATTACACTGTTTTTTATTTTAATATTATTTTAGAAGCTGAATTTTCAGCAGCCTTTACTCCAGTCACATGATTTTTCAGAAATATTTATAATATGCCGATTTATTATTATTATTATTATTATTATTATCATATCTTATTATCAATGTTGAAAACTGTTGTACTGTTTAATATTTTTGTAGATTCTTTGATGAATAGAAAGTTCCAAAAACTGCATTTATGTGAAATAGAAATGTCTTACTATCACTTTTGATCAATTTAATTCTTCCTTGCTGAATAAAAGTATGAATTTCTTTCTTTCAAAAATATAACTGACCACAAACATTTGAACAGTAGTATATGGGAGCAAAACTTTGATCTCTCAAAGCTAAAATAAGAGATGAAGGACACAAGCCTCACATTTGGCCTCATTGCATGATCAAGTGGAACATTCTGAGGTTAAAGCATGTGACCTATGATTGGAGTTGAGAGACTTTGAGAGAGAGAGAAAAAGACTGTGTGTTTGAATGGAATGTTGTTTTCTTGTTGTTGCGTGTTGGATGGAGATGACATTTTCAAACAAAAAAAAAATTCTGCCTTGGCATGTTTGTTCTTTGACAAAACTTCAAGAAGCATGTTTTTAATTTACAAAATGAAAGTTATCTTTACCAGGCTTTAACACAATACTTAAAACTATTTTTAAAAATCCTGTTAGATCTGTTCTTACTGAAATTGTGTGTTTGTAGATGGCTGGTCTTTAGTGATCCAGGTTTCCAGGGTCTTTTGGCTGTTTTGGAGGAAGGAGTATATCCCTGCCCTCAGGACTGGGGTTTTCCCACCCCATTTGTCGGATCGCTGCGGCCCTTGAAAATGGTAATTACATACCACTCACTTTCACACACTCATTACATCTTTATCATTTATAAACAAAATATATGTATGAACATAGATTCATATAAAATTCTTCCTTATGCTTTTCACAGGGTGAAATTAAGGTGGAAAATCCCAGTGAAGTTAAGGTGAGCTGTACATGTTAAATCTCATTGAACACTGACTGTGCCAATAGGTGTAGTTCATTGTAAAAAATGTTACGACTAAAGACTAATTTTGCACATTTATTTGGTGAAAGACTTTCTGTGCAGCCTGGAATTAAGTGTACCTGTTGGTGCAGGTAGTCTGGACCAGATTGAGCATGTCCAGAGGCGGGGTTTGTGCTTGTTATTTGCCAGCATTTGTTCTTTTGATTTCTGAGCCATGAAAGAACAGCGACATTGTGTCTGGCTTTAAAACTACAGTTAGTTGCAGTCTAAACTTTGGCAGAACATGTATCTCACAGCAGAGGCATGTGATCCCATAATGATTTAATTGCATCTAAATATTACTTATAAGAAGCAGTAAAAGGTTATGGCAGAGTATATAATGGACTAGGGAAGCTGGGTTAGTTTGTGTGAACTGTGCCTCAAAGGGTCTCAAGGCTTTGACATTTCTGAACTCATGTCTGGCTCTGAGTGTAGTATACAGGCCTTGAGTCGGCTTTGGTAGAGGCTCACCGACTCTGGAGTAAGAATTTCCAGAATTCTGAATATTCTGCCTACAAGTGTACGCACACACATAAACAAACCCCAGGCAAACATTGAGCATGTCATGTATTTTGCTGTATGAAAATACAGAGGTCTCAGACTGGTGTGTTCAGGGCTATTCACACAGGATGATTTATTGCATCTGTCTGTGCTATTTATTAATTGTTTATATATGTAAACATGCAATAAACAGATTTCTTGAACTGCTATGACATGCTTAAAATGTTCATTTTGCTCCATCTTTTTGACTGGTGCAATACATGCAAAGTTATTTTGCAGGAAGTTGTAAAGTGTTTTTCTCTGTCTGAAATTAGGCAGTACTCTTTGACAATCCAATGTTCCAAGGGGAGTACATGGAGATCGAAAGGGACATTTACAACTTTGAAGGAGAGGAAGAGGAGAAGAATGAAGAAGAGGAGACTGAGAGTCCTGACAACACCAGGAGAAAGAGACTCTGTTCTGTCAGCTCATTGAAGATCCTGAGTGGCCTGTGAGTGTCCTCATTTTTTTTTTGACAATAAGGCTGACGTTGTAGGATTTGGTTTTGCAGAAAGTCTGCAGATCTACACATATCTTCAATTCTTGCTGGTTTATTGCCTTTAGCTGGTCAGACAGTGATTCATGTTATTGTTCATACATAGCTGGGTAGGATACTCTGCGCCAGGATTCGAGGGGCGCCAGTATCTTCTGGAGGAAGGAGAGTATGCAGACTTCACTGACTGGGGTGGACTGGAAGACAGGCTCCTCTCTATACGTCCTGTGTTAGCAGTATGTACACGGAGACCATTTCTGAATCAAAAGAGATTAATATTAAACAAACAATTTACAGTATAAACTCCTCACATTAATAAACTATGTGTAGCCCTGTGTTTTTCTGACTTACAGTACACTCATGTTTTCTTGGAATAAGGAAGTTGCAAGTCATTTCATGGTTTTGTGTCCTGTAGGATTTCATCACTCCTCACGTGAGAATGTTCAGTGAGCGGGATTTCAGTGAGAGAGGGCTGAATGTGGACCTGCTGGAACCTGTCATGAGCATGGAAACCACTGGCTTTGGCATAAAGACACAATCAGTGGAAGTCCTCTCTGGAGTGTGAGTATCAGTTTGCTCCTTCAGCTTCATCTACATCTAAACTCCCTCCTTCAGGCATCACTCTCTCTTTTTCTTCCTTTCTTTCATAAACTTTGACCTTTAGTATGGCTGTAAATCTGTCAGTGAAATGTTTATTATCCCTTGTGGGCAGCTGCTTACAGAGATTAAATCAGGAGTAGTTCAGTCAAAAATGATAATTCTGTCATTATTTAACCGATTATTCAAGAGTGTCACACTCATATTTTGGCAGTATTTGTTTCGTTCATCAGGATTAAAAGAAAATCTTTAATACAGAGTCATGAACCAAACTAACCAACTTGATGAATCAACCTGCTTATAATCATATCATTATGAATAAGGCATAGCTGATCGGTTCCTGTTGTATTAGTAGCAAGTGAGCTTGCATGCTCAACCTTCAAAATACTTGTGTAGCATTTGCCTTAGCAGTGCAGCGCACTTTCAGTAACCCTCCATCTTCCCCAGCTCCACCTGTATAGATCTCCTATGGGTAATTCATGTATGCTATATTGTACAACAGCAGCATGTCTTGCTTGACCACAGCAGCGTGTCGTGTATGTGTTGGCAGTAGTAACTAGCAAGTCCCGTAATTGATCTGCAGCAGCATTAAAAGCAGCAGCGTAGCAGATCTATTCTGCCATTACCAAACATATCAACATTGTTATACCCATTACCATGCCAAACACTCTGAGAGTTGTCATGACAGAACTGTTTTCAACATTGATGATGATAATAAGAAATGTTTCTTGAGCAGCAAATCCCTATATTAGAATGATTTCTGAAGGACACTGAAGACTGGAGTAATGATTCTGAAAATTCAGCATTGCCATCACAGGAACAAATTACATTTTAAAATATATTAAATCTAGAAAACAATTATAACCTATAGTATTTCACAATATTACTGTTTTTACTGTTTTTATTATTAAATAAATGCTGCCTTAATAATAGGAGACTTCTTTCAAAAGCATAAATAAATCTTACCGACCCCAAACTTTTTTGAACAGTAGTGTGTGGATATATTTTATGATTAATGGAGGATGATTGTGTCAGTTAATCCATCAGCTAGTTCTGTAAGATCTATAAACTAGATCTGAAAACAATTTTTGGACTACAGCTGTCTAATTCACTCTGTAACTCTGATAAATGGTATGTTTTAAAGCTGTTTCATGGTTTAAGTTCATACCTGCTCTGCTGTTAATGAAAGGAGTGGCACATGAGTGTGAGGTGTCATATATCCTGAGGCAGAATAATACTCTAGATATCTTTTTTAAACAAAAAGTTTTTAGTCATGGTGTGGCAAGCACACCCACACCCCTATCTCTCTCTCCTCTTGTTCACATGCAAATAAGACGTACACGCTTGTCACTGTAGTGTCAGTGTCAAGGGTGAGACTTTGATAAGATACAGTACTTCAATGAAATAAATCAATTATGAGATGAGTAAAACAATAGTATTCATATTTAACACTGATTCACAATGTCATTGTTTCTCTTTTATGTATCTATCACATATATTTCTGTATAGCCTACTGTAAGTGTTTTTTTTTTTTTTTTTTAAATTAATAAGTGACATTTTTCCTGCTGTCTGAGACTGATTCATTTAACTGTCCGTATATTCCTTATTGGATGTGAAATTTGTGGCACTGGCAAATTTTGTGGAAATTAATGTGGATGTAAATGTGGTTTATATTAGAGATCAGGGGCCTCATGTATATAAACTTTGTGTACGCCCAAAAGTTTTTGAATCTATAAAGCCATGCATACGCCAAAACCTGCACAAAATTCCCTTTATTAAACCCAGTAGGTGGAAGATTGTGCGTACATGCATCTCCACTCCGTCTGCTCCCCAGAATAACCATATATGGAGCTTACAACGCCTAGTTTTACTATGCATATCCTCATCTGCATATGACAGTGCACACATATTTACACTGTTTATTTTTTATAAATTTTCTGCATGAAAAATTGCATAAGCACATTTCGGTAGCAAAGTATTTTACAGTCCTGTTCCTCATGTACACACTATATACTTATATTTTATAACTGGGTAATAACTAGGTACTAATCCTGAATCTACCTCTAAACCTATGTAGTTACCTTATATTACCCGGTACTTTCTTAGGTAAGTACACTATAAGTACATGTAAGTGCACATACTGTAAATTAAAGTGCAGCCCACATTTCAATGGCTTTTTTGTGCGTATGCAGCGTTTTTACATCAGGCCCCAGATCTGGTGTGTTAAAAAGTAAGCCTGTCAGTGAAACTCTTTAACATCTGACTGAACAGGTGGATAGCATTCGAGAAGGAACGCTTCTCAGGTGAGCTGTATGTTTTAGAGAAGGGTCTCTACAGCAGTCCAGAGGATTGGGGAGCACACAACTTCAAGATCTTGTCTCTTCAGCCTGTGGTTTTGGTAATCATCTGCAATATCTTCCCTATTTTTGCAATGTTATAGTTACATTGTTACTTAATAAAACCATGCTTGCATTTGTATTCCCATGGCATCTTATATTTTATTTTTCTGTCTCAGGATCAGGCTGAAGGTCTGTCCAGATATAAGGTGAGTTTAATGGAATTTCTGTTATTGTTCCACATGAAATATGCACATGTTATATACATCTTCTGCATTGATTGTGAATCTGAATTAATTAATCAGTTAAGGGGCAGTCACACTACACTTTTTCGTTCCATTGACTTCCATTCATACACATGGGAATGCATCAGACCACAAACGCAAGAAGCACCGTTTTTGATGCATCATTCATGTGATGTTGTGATTAAACTCTCTACCTCTTGTTGGTTCTCAGGTGCAGTTGTTCGCTGAGCCAGGGTTCCAGGGAGCAGTACAGACCTTAGATGAAAGTGTGGCGTTCCTGACGGAGGACTTCCATCCCATGTCCTGCAAGGTTTTGGCTGGGAGGTGAGAACCCAGTTCAGTGCCTATCAAAGAAAAATCCAATAGGACTTTTCTCAAAATAATCAACAGGATATGATGGTGTTTCAAAATACTGATACATTTCTCTGTGCATGTCTGTGCTTGAAGCTGGGTGGTGTTCGACGGCCCACAGTTCACTGATAACATGTATGTACTGGAGGAAGGAGAATACCCCAATCCTGAGGCTCTGGGCTTACTCAACTCAGATTGCAAAATCAGTTCTGTCCACACTGTAGGACATGTAAGTACTAGGCTAGTCAGATTAATATTTCATTTGGTCTGACTGAAAATGAGGCTGTGAGGACAGATTTATTTTTGAACCTTGCCAACATTTGGATTTAAACATTAAACATTTTATTTATCTGGCTAAAAGAGATGCGAATTTGTTGTAATAACAAGAACGATGGTCTTGGAAACATGATCTAGAATGAATTTGAAAATGATAAAAATTAATTGCCCCATATGCTATAGTTTTTCAGCAGGAGTGTGTCATGTAGTTACATTGTATCTTTTTTGTTAAAAAAAGAAAAGTCTAATGAAAAAATATTTTTCTGGCATAAGATAAAATATGCATCATGTTTGTGGTCAGGCAAAATGAAATGTTGGCAGGAAATATATGTCTTGAGGAATTTGTGATATACAGTATCTTGAGTATTTTGTTTGCTCTAGGATCTAAACCTAGGTACACAACAGTACAACATATTCCAAGGACAGCCTTGTTTTTGATCATGTCATATTAAATACAGTCTCACCACCTAATCTGACTGATATTTCTGTGACAGTCATGGGATTCTCATTTCATAATAAACATGTTCTTTGTTTCTGTCTGCGTCAGGAGTTTTCTATGCCCTCCATCACACTCTTCTGTAAATCTGGCTTCAGAGGACGTAAAGTAGTACTGACAGATGGCGTTTTGAACCTTTCTCTGGCTGGCATTGATGGGCGGGTCAACTCTCTATTGGTCAATGGAGGAATGTAAGTGGTTTCTGACACATTTAAAGCTCAAGAGTCAGTCTGGTTTCAGTGTGAACACTAAGTTAGTGTTATTTAGTCTCCTTTATGAATAATTTGTTGAATGTGAAAATTATGTAAAAGTAATGTATTTATTTTTGTTGTCAGCTGGGTGTTGTATGAATACAGCAACTTCCGTGGTCGACAAGTCCTGCTCCATCCCAGCGAGATCGGTGATTGGCCAAAGTTCAGCGGCTGGGAGCAGATTGGCTCTCTGCGTCCGTTACTACAGGTATAAAACACCAGCGCATCTCTACTGAAGATCATCTCATAGAGGTGGAGATGGCAAACTATGACCCAACAACTAATTTAGCACATCGCTAGTTCTCAGAAAGCCTTATTGCTTGTGCATTGCTGTGTATGTGTTCAGATGCACAGGGGTGTTGGATAGTTTTCCTTTTAGGCGTGTGAGTTAATTATTTGGGAACAGCACATATGAAGGCAGGGCAAACCCAACACAGTTACAACACGTGCACATAAAGACGCTCCAGTAAATCCAGAACGAGATCAGTAATCCTCATAATGGCCTAATAATACATGGTTTAGTGGAGTTTATTAAAGAAGATTTAGTCAAACTATATCAACAGTAGTTCTCCTGTAGATAATTTTATCATCCAAACGTAACCATGTATCTTCTTTCTCAACAGAAACGTGTTTATTTCCGGCTGCGTAGTGCAGAGACAGGCTGCTTGATGTCTCTGTCTGGACCCCTGGATGATTTTAAGCTGCTCCGGGTTCAAGTGCTGGAGGAATCTGGTGGTCCAGAGCAGATGTGGGTCTATGAGAACGGACTACTGCGCTGCAAGGTACTCAAGACTTTGATCACCTTTCCAGATTCAAACACTGTTCTACCTGAACTTGAGTACAAGTGTGATCTCTGTTATGGCTCTGTTTATTAATCATAACCACCATCTTTCTCTCGTTCTCTTCAGCTGGTAGAGGACTGTTGTGTGGAGACGTCTGGAGGTGTGGTGATGGCAGGTTGCAGGTTGAATATCTCACCTGAACCAGGCAAAGACAATCAGTTCTGGAGCATCACAGGAGACGGAATCATACGCAACAACCTCAAGCCCGACCTTGTGATGGAGGTCAAAGGTCAGTACTTGCATATGCTTGAAAGAAGAAAGACAGAATGAAAAGAAATGTAACAGAAAGGTTGGAATGAAACAGAGAAATATTCACATGCACACGGGGCGTGTGTCCATCAGTCATAAAACTGCACCCTCCACTAACAAGCTCATAATCTCTTAGTGATGACACATTCTGATGTCACATCATACCTGTGTGGTATTTCTATTAGCAGCTGTGCTCGATCTGCTTGGGCAACTTCATCGAATCTCTCACATGCATACCACAACATCCTGTCAGAGGCAAAGATATGTCTGAATCTGTACTACAGACTATTTAACACTAAACTGAATATCAACTAAAAGCTTATAATATTCTGAAAACTACTGTAGTAAAATATTAATATAATTAAAATACATTAAAATATATTATAAAAATATATAATTCATAACATTTTAAAAAGTTCTATGGTCAGTGTGAGTTGCCTAAGTATAAAGTCACCTAAATTATTTATTCGGCAAGAAATGTGTGCCATTTTTACAAAATGTATTTTTTTAAAGCCATCACAATTAATTAGAAAAGTCATTCAGTGATCATAACATTTTGGAGCCCTGGTGCTAAGTATTTGTAATGGAATAGTTTGTAAATTAATTTTTACATGTAAAGCATAAGGAGATCAGGGACATCAAACAAGAAGATAAGGGTAAATTATTTATTTGGACTGAGACAGTAATCTCTGATGAAAGATCACTGCTGTATGGCTCCTTTTGTTTGTCTGAATTCAGAACAAGGCTGTTAGTGGTTCAAATTACTGTGTAACCTGAGCGCCACCCTGACATCAGTCAGCTCAGCAGAAGCCGCACTCTGTTGCCATCTAGTGGTCACTTAATGTGTTACACCTTGTCAGTCTTGTATTAGCACTGAAATGGCCAAGACAAAAGTATATATACAGTATATAGACACACAATATATGTGACACACAATATACTTATACAACAGTTAGTTCTGGTTCTCAAATCTGATTGCCTGTGATTGCCAGCCATGTGATATTCTACTAATATCACACGAAAAACTTGTTTCTGCAGGATCTATACTGGCAGCATTTCTCACAGCAATAATGTAAACGTAAAGCATCTATAAAGTACATGTACACTACTTTTCAACAGATGGGGCCAGTAAGACTTTTAAATGTTTTAAAATAATGGTTTTCTATTTTTTAATACATTTTAAAATGTATTTTATTCCTGCGATGGCAAAGCTGAATTTTCCACAGCCATTACTTCAGTCTTCAGTGTCACATGATCCTTCAGAAATCACTCTAATATTCTGATTTGGTGCTTCAGAAACATTTTCTCATTATAATTAATGTTAAAAACAGTTGTGCTGCTTAATATTTTTGTGGAAACGGATTTTAATTTTTCAGGAATAGAAAGTTCAAAAGAACAGTATTAATTTGAAATAAAGTTAGTACTTAACCTTCTTAATCTATTTTTCATCCAGGTGGGCAACAGTATGATAAAAACCATGTGGTTCTCAACACCTTTGATGAGCAGAAAACCAACCAGAGATGGACAGTGGAAATCCTTTAGTGCTTGAGTCGCAACAGAGACCAATTCTGTAACTCCTGATGTTCAGCAGAAAGCCTAAACGATCTGAGGCTGTTCTGAGTCTTCAAGGTGATGAGAATCTAAACCCCAAAAATGACTCTGACGAGTCTCTCTCACTGATGGATTTGGGTGACCAAATCTCTTGAAATCATCTATACCACAGTCTCTGAATGAGTGATGTGTCTATGGACATTCAACAGAAGTTCATCGACTATATCAAGGACGTTTAAAGAGACCTGCCACAGTTTCACTGGGTGCGTCTCAATCAGCTCCCTAGTGCAGTAGTCAGGGCACTGATCAGGGAGTCAGCCATTTTAAGAGCTGTCTCAATCGCAAAATCCTTCCGGTGCACTGAAACGTTCGCTTCCTAAAAAGTCCCACAATGCACAGTGGAAAAAAAGGGAATATTGATGCTCACTAACAGAAGTTCTGAAGGACAAAACATAAATCGCGCGAGCCAACTCACTACACATAATGACACTCGATAGATGTTTTGTTGTTGTTGTTGTTTTTTTTTAAATACAATCCATTATATTTCAGCATAAACATACAACGCTAGACAGGTAATGAACATAATTTAGCTAACATTTATAATTTGTTTACGGCTGAAATGTTGCACGTATATGTAACAATCAAAGTATTTGTACTAATGTACTTTAAATAACATTAAAAAAATAATGACAGAAAGATATCATTGCTGCTGCTGTTCACAAATACCAGTAGTTTACAATAAGGATGTTGCCATGTCGTCAGAAATAGAGCCATAAGTGTCCCAATGTGTAGTGAGCCACGTTTCTTACTGTCCTTACCAGTACCCAGATTCATGTACACAATATACTGATTCATGCCCCCGGAAGCTAGGGAGCTGATTGAGACGCACCCACTGTCTTTTGTGCTAGCACTTTTTTGTTGTTGTTCTCCACTGACCCGGCAACACAAAGAACTATCCTGCTTGCAACGCCATGATATTACCAAAGGGGGGCGCACTAGCATTAAGATTTGTATGTAGCTGCACTTTAGGTGACCTTGTTCATTTCTTGTACTAGCAAAAAATCAAGATTTGGCTAGTTAGTTTGACCCAGTTTACCCCTTGCTTTATGGAGCAAAAAGCATCTTCCTCCAAATCATAAGTAGCTGTGTATTCTGACTAAATTATTTTTGTAAGAATTACATAAATCATAGAAATTTCATCATAGTATGGTAGATGTTTTACTAGTGCCTTATTTTCTGAGGGTTCTTAAATGCTTTAAATAGACTATTTTTCCTCGTCTGAAGCCACATCTCAGGATGGTCGCTAGTAAAGGACTTGTGCAAGTACTTTCGGCCAATCAGCAGTTAAGATTAATCACATTTATAGGCTGGCTGCAGAACTAAGCTCTCATGAGTAAAATTGACATACTTTCAAAGGCTCCTGCGCCAGATGAGCAACTGCTGTTGAGATGAATGAGAATACAAATGGATAGTTTTCTCCAGGTATTATAGACTTCACTGAATGTAAGGTAGCATTTATATGCCATTCAGACTCACTGAAAACTAAATGTGGAAAATGTTTACTCATACCATTTTACAGTTGCTGTACAAAGTGTTTAACATGTCATGTCAGACTATTCTGCTAAATCAGAAAAAAAAAAAACACCATTGCACATATTGAACACACATTGAACATTATATACCATCTCCTTCTATTCATGCTGATCTGGCATCAGTTCAATCCAGTAACAAACTCACATTTATTGGAAAGGCAGCTGATCCTTGATCTGCTCTCAAGAGTATTTTCTGTCTCTCTCTATTTTCTTTTATAAAGATTTTTTGATAGTTGTTTGTACATTTTCTATATATCTATGTTTAGTCATCTGTTTTAGCGTTTTTATATGTTCATGATTTCCAAAATGTACTGTTACATATAGAATAAAACATTTTTATTGTTTGTTTGGCTTGTTTATTAATAAGACAGTAATATATTTGAAATAACGAACAAGACTTGAGGTTTGCCTGCTAATTTTCTAATGCTAAATAAAGACACTGTAGCCATTAGATAAATGTTTTTAATTCAACGAACATTAAAAAAAGTGCCATGTTTAACAGCTTAAGTATGTTTTTGGTTGCCATAGTTACTCTTTCTTGTCCTCAGTGATGGAGACAACAGTTTTGCCACGAGCATGACCCTGCTCGACTTTCTGAAAAGCTTGAGGCACCTGAGTAAATGTGAAAACTTCCTCCACCACAGGACGGACCTACAACGACACAACAGATCACAAAAGTTAAAACTAAAAGGACATAATACCTACAAGGTTAACTGAAAATGCCTACAAATCCGCTGAATACAAAGCCTGAAAATCAAAATAAAGTGTGCTTATACTGCATTAGTTGATGCTAGAGTGATAGTGAGTGTAATAGTTCAAGCTGGGTGCAATGTGGTGTAGAGGTTAGTATTCTGAGCTGGTAAACAGAAAGCTGCTGGTTTGACCCACAAAAGAACCAATTTCTCGTCGTCACCATCATGCCCTTGAGCACGATTTGCTCCGGGTTGTCTCTGTAAAGAGTTTATGGCATCTTGGAAAAGATATACGATCTGCTGAACTGATTTATCTCAACTTATTACCAAAAGTGAACTGATTCATTATAATTACAACTACAATCTGAAGAATTAATAATACTAAAAAGAACAAATAAATACATTAAACTTCCAATACATGTAACTTACAAATGAGACCAAAAGTCTGGCCAAACATTGTATTGTATTGTAAAAAAAAAAAAAAAAAAAGAAGGAAGAAAAAAGTTATCGTATTGTCATGAATAAATATTAAAGAAGAATATCTTGTCTAAACAAACACAACAGTCTTGAAGTTGAGAGCGAAAACAAACAAACCTGGTTACCAAACAAACAGGACATGCAGGCACAACAGCACAATGCTTTAAAGGAAACAAAAGATGAGATACATTTCCTGTCTGTTGCTCTTTGTATCACAACTGTTTTTTTGTTTTTTTTACTTGGATATGTTCTTTTTTGCTTACAAATATAGAAAAAGCTCCCTTAAATGCTGCTTAACATTTAAGTATAAAGGATATATTCAAATATTATAGTAACTTTAATAATGTTCTTTTGATTTTTTTCTCTTCTGTGATGTCTGATATTAAATTTATAAATCCCACAGTTCCATAACTAGTCTTTGTCGATGACGTGTCTGTCTTGTGTATATGTCTGGTACAGTGTTTGCTGTATCTGATGTCTTTCATGAGGTTAATGGCCCTTCTTACTGTTGTTCTCACCATGGAACAGTCAAGTTGTCATAACACAAGCGCCTAATGACTGTTCTGTCTCATTTCTGTGTTCAAACAAACAGCACAAGACTTAGAGCCACAGGTAAATGTGCAATTGTGATCACAGATGTATTGCTGATAGAAGATTAGGTTCCATGTCATTCTATTTTGACATGGAATCATTTTAATTCCCGCAAAAAGTTAAAATCTGCTGGGGAAAGTAGATGCTATTTATTTTATTTATATGTTTAGCTGAGTTACAGTTGCTGTTAATCACTGTAAGTGTGAACAACCCAAAGTGCCACAATTGAGAATCGTGTATACAAGCTGACAGTTAAGAAAACTAACTAAAGAGACGGGAAGTCGAAATCTTTGGCGGCTTACTTGTTGCCTTGCTGCCCTATGAGATAACAACTTGAATGTGCGCATACAGTGAAACTGATTTCAGACAGACTTCTGAGGCAGCTTAACGGTTTAATGAACTACAAGAAAATAGAGAGAGCTTTGGTGTTAACTAAGCAAATATTTAATTACCGCAATACTAATTTCTCACTAGAATTGTCATCTAAAGTGGAAAGTGTTAGTCAAAAACATACATTTACACAGTAACTGTCATGGAATAGAAAAACACAGGATAGTGGGATATCAAAGGCAGCGAAGGATATATCTATGCTGACTTCAAAAATCAATCAGATGAAGGTATCTCAATTAGTAGATAGGATGTGACATGATCACTGGATTTGAACGTGCCTTGTTGCCCTACTACCTCTGTATGCTGAGTGCGGAGGCAGCATTTTTCAGCTTTCAGACGCAGCTAGAGTCTCACAAACATGAAATACAGTCTGATGTACCTTTCCAGAATCAACAATTTCGCTGATCTCGTCCAGCGTAGGGCCACTTGGAGCAAAGAAACCCCAACGATAGTGCACTCCCTTCCTGAGATGCTGAGAAAGAAGAGAGAAATAACACTCAACAACCTTCTACCTCCACATCTTTAACTTGACAAATGAATGAAAATGTGTCAGGTAATCGGGTTTAGGTTCCTGACCCTTCTACACTTTCATATCCTCCATTGTTCCTTCATTCTGGATCAGTATATTTTCATTCATTAAATCGTTTCTTCTGTCCCTACGCCACAGGACAGGGTGGTGTAAAGCATTAATGGGTCACAGCAGTGAAAGGAAAGTGTATTTGATAACTGAATGCCATTCACTGCAGTGGATGCAGTGAGATCACTGCTCAATTTTTTGTGTCGGGAATGTCCCCTAAGAAAAACTGTGAAAAGTGTTAAAAAGAAACATTTTGACAGTTCCAGTCTTTAACAACAACTGAGAATTTCTGAAATGTTTACTTAAGTAGAAACATTAATGCCAGACTAACAGGCACAGGAGTGTGAATTTCCTGCTGAAACATGAACCACTGCAAGGACGGTGTTCTGACAAACCACAAAAAAAAAAAAAAAAAAAAAAAAATCTTTCGACAAAACAATATTCATCTATACACTGCAGTATACAAAGACATCAGTACAATTTTTATTACAACTTGTATTCAGCAAGGATGCATTAAATTGTTAAAAAACACTTAAAGACATTTATAATGTGACAAAAGCTTTCTATTTCTTTTGTACTTTCTATTCTTCAAAAAATATTCAGCGGCACAACTGTTTTCAACATTGATACTAAGAAATGTTTCTTGAGCACCAAATCAACATGATTTCTGAAGGATCGTGTGAGACTGAAGACTGAAATAGAGGGTATGCACGTGACGTCACCGTCGACCGTTTTGACTGCGGTTACGCCCACGGAGTGGCAAAAGACTGAGTGGCAGCTTCGACTGGCAGCATTGGTTTTCAGCGTGAATGCCGCGAAAAACACACAAAACACATCCAAAAAGTGAAAGAGCTTTGACACAAAATCTGAGGTATATTTTCACAGACTGCTGAAAGCTACAGAAAAAAAAAGCAATAGGTCGCTGCAATTCACAGAAACAGCTGGACTCCAGGCAAAGAAACATGTTTTGCAATTATCATTTTGTGTCAAAATGTTGGATTTTGGGGTAAAATCATATTGTATTGTTATATATTATGTTGACAACTCATCAATTAAATATCTACCATCTTATATTCTGTATAACTGGGTGTTTTTAAATAAACTGACAAAAACTATACAAGTTTTAGGGCTGGACGATATGACGAAATATATAACATTGATATAAGTCATCACTCCGATTTAGACCTACCTATATTGTATTTATTTAAAGCGTTCACAGGCCGATTTGCTTTATGTATTTCCCCGGCGTCGAAATCAGGCACATATAAATGTCAGGCTGCATGCCAATATCCATGGATTAGGTTTCTTTGACATGTCATAAGGAACACTTTTGAGCTCACCCTTTAGTGTAATCGTTTGTTTTACTCGCGTTTTCGTGGTTTCCCCTAATAAATCCAGTCATCCAGCAGGTTCTTTTGCCACTCAGTCCTGCTGAGGGAGCGCGTTCCGGCGTGAAAGTGACGTCTGTGCATACCCTCTATAATGGCTGCTAGCTTTGCCACCAAAGGAATAAATGAAAACTTAATTTAAATTGTAATAATATTTCACAATATTACTGTATTACTATATATATGAACATATTAATGCAGCCTTGGTGAGCACAAGAGACCTCTTTCAAAAACATTAAAGAATCTTATCGACCCCAAACGTTTGAACAGTAGTGTGTGTGTGTGTGTGTGTCTGTATGTATGAAAGTCTGGTTTGTAGGGTGGGGGAACTTCACTTACTTTCACCTATTATTTTTGGTTTCTTTTTCCTGAAGTCTCTTGATATTTTTTAAGAAACGTCAGTGATTCACACTGCTAATTCACCCACAGTATGAAAGGTCATGGTTATAAACTGATAAACAATAAAAAAAATAAGAGGAGTTCCAGCCTCTGTGGTAAAAGAAACTCATTCTAGATGTTTTTTCACCAGCACATGGACAGGAAGTCCCTACCTTCAGCACTTTGCATCCTATGGTGACTCCAGACTGCATCATTCCGTCTGCTAGGCCCAGTCGGTCTGTGTTATGCAGGAACGGTGTTATTAGAGTAACATATTTAGCACCATTCCAGGGTTTTAGGAAATCTAGTGCCCATTTCTCAGTTTCACCACCAATATTGTCTAAAATCAAATCAAACCTGAAAGAGAGAAAGAAATAAACTCAACTTCTGTCACAAGTTCCATCAAAAAATAGTCACAGGCTAGTTGCCCAAAAACGAACTTTTCTAAAGTCTGTAGTTGATTTTCAACCGGTCCAGCAGTGTAGTCCACGACATCATCAGCGCCCAGATCTCTCACCAGCCGCTTTGCATTCTGGGAACATGTTACAGTCACATGGGCGCCCCAGGCCTTTATCATCTGTAGATTAGTAAAAACCAACATCTTAATCAAAATGTCAATCATACAGCGGCGTTACACACAGATGATTATCTCCCGGGTTCACAGACAAGGCTTAAGCTAGTCCTAGACTAAAATGCATGTTTGAGCTGTTTTAACTGAAAGCAACTTATACTGATATATCTTAAAATATGTCAGTGCCGTTGTTTTGTCTCAAGATACACACCAGTAATGTTTTTTTCTAGGCACGATTATAAAAGCTACTTAAATATCCTAATTGAACTAAGGCCTAATCCTGGCTTAAAGGTTTAGTTGACTCAAAAATGAAAATTCTGTCATTAATTACTCACCCTCATTTCGTTCCAAACCTGCAAGACTTCCGTTCATCTTCGGAACACAAATGAAGATCTTTTTGATGAAATCTGAGAGCTTTCTGTCCCTCCTTTGACAGCCTACACAACTGAAACTTTGACGCTTCAAAAAGTTCATAAAGAGATTGTAAAACTAATCAACAGGTACTGAGCAGTTTAGTCCAAATTTTTTGAAGAGGCACGATCACTTTGTATGATGAACAGATTAAATTTAGGCTTTTATTCACAATTAAACACACATCAGATGTGGTAAACAGAAGCTCAAGCATGTTCGCATGACGTGCGAGAACCAATGAGGTTCATTCTCGTGTGTTACGCAGCACGTTTGAGCTTCCGGAAGAGGTTTGTTCTCGTGCGTCATTCACGTTCGGTTGAGCCTCGGATTATGTTCGCTGATCAATGTTTTTATGTGAATAAAAGCCTAAATGAAATCTGTTGATCACAAAAAGCGATTGAGTCTCTTCAGAAAATTTGGACTAAACCACTCAATTTTTAGGGCCTGAGCACCGATGGTGTGAGGGCCCTATTGTAATTTCTCTGTCAATTATTATTCTCTGAAATTAATCGCATTTTTGAGGGCCTAAACATGCTCGAAAACTCATGAAACTTTGCACACGCCTCAGAAGTGGTGAAAATTTATGTCAGATATGGGTTTCAGAATTGGGTGTGGCAAAATGGCTCGATAGCGCCACCTACAAAATTTCAATTAAGCGCCTTTCACACTACATTTCACGTACAGGTATGAAATTCTGTAAAATTCATGTTTGATAAGAGTCCTGGCCTGAAGACATCTCTATGCCAATATTTAGTTAGTCATAGCACCACCTGCTGGCAACAGGAAATGGCATGCTTTGCACTGTAATTCACTCCCAGAAACACATTTGTTATTCTAACATTCCCAGAACGTTAGTTTTTGCTTTGTATAACATTATTCTAACATTAATCTAACGTTCCCGGAACGTTATTCTAACGTTAATCTAACGTTAATCTAACGTTCCCAGAACATTATTCTAACGTTAATCTAACGTTCCCAGAACATTATTCTAATGTTAATCTAACCTTCCCAAGACATTATTCTAACGTTCCCAGAACATTAGTTTTTGGTTTGTATAACGTTATTCTAACATTAATCTAACGTTCCCAGAACGTTACTTTTTGGTTCCCAGAACATTATTCTAATGTTAATCTAACCTTCCCAAAACATTATTCTAACATTCCCAGAACGTTAGTTTTTGGTTTGTATAACATTATTCTAACATTAATCTAACGTTCCCAGGATATTGCTTTTTGGTTTGTATAACGTTATTCTAACGTTAATCTAATGTTCTTATAATGTTATTATAACTTTCCAGAACGTTTTTGGTTCCCAGAAGGTTATTTTTAGGGCCCGAGCACCAATGGTGTGAGAACCCTATTGTAATTGCTCAGTCAATTATTCTTCTTCTCCGAAATGAAATTATTCTCCGGATTTTTGAGGGCCTAAACATGCTCGAAAACTCATGAAACTTTGCACACACGTCAGAAGTGGTGAAAATGTACCTCAGATATGGGTTTCAGAATTAGGTGTGGCAAAATGGCTCAATAGCTCCACCTACAAAATTTCAATTAAGCGCCATTCGTGCTACGTTTCACGTACAGCCATGAAATTCGGTAGACACCGATACCTACAGTACAAAAAAAGTCCCTGGGTGCAAAATCTGAAAACCCAACAGGAAGTGAGATATTTTGAATGTTCTCTGCTAAATTTTTTCAGTTTTTGCCATTTCCAGACGTTGTACTTTAACAAACTCCTCCTAGAGCTTTAATTAGATCAACGTCATATTTGGCCAGTCTAATCTAAAGGCCTTTGTGATGTTAAATTGCGAAGATCTTGACTTTTCACTGTAGGGCGAAAGTTGCAACTATGGCAGCTGAGAACGCCATTCTTTGTGTACTTTTGAAGAATTTTCGGAGCCTGATGAAATCAGTATAAATACGTGTTTAATATTGCAAAATACGCTCGATGTTACAGTCACTGCCCTTGCCGTCCAGAATAAAAGAGAACATCCCAATCGAGTGAAGGGATTTGTGGAAACTTCTAATTGTGATCCAACATTTGCCTCGCATTTCAGGATGAAAAGACAAACATTTCAGGTGAAGGATAATCCACTTCTTACCTCTGACACTGTATTATGAGATATGACATTATTTTTATTGTGAGTATTAGGCTTATCATTATTGCTGATCACTGTTGTTGTGCTATGATATTGTAAAATTTACCATTATATAATCAGAGGAGTATAGAAAAGTTTATGAAAGTGTCACTCCAAAATACAATAGCAAAATATATAAATATGTATAGTATTTTTATGTTACAGTAGTCACTTTACATGGACCCATCGTGCGAGCTGTCTCTTTAATACCGCACGGTTTATATACATGTTGATGCTGATTGGGCTAACATTTTTGACACACCCACCAAACAAGAGAAAACGTATCTCAAACCCATTGCACACCGTTTCCAGGAAACATGTCATTCAACCCGGAAACCACAGCAAAACGTTGCGCAATGGTTTGAGCTTAAACGCGCTCAAGATGTTTTGCCATGAAGGAGGAAGCTGTTGTAACTCAGGCATACAGTGACCGATCTACCCCAAACTTAACATGTTTGATAAGACTCCGGGCCTGAAGACATCTTTATGCCAATATTCAGTTAGTCATAGCGCCACCTGCTGACAACAGGAAATGGCATGCTTTGCACAATAATTCACTCCCAGAAACACATGAAGTACCAAACATACTAGAAACATGTTAAATCATGAAACACTTGGCTAAGTGCTAATGTTTGCGATTAACGCCACGAAACAGGAAGTTGTTGTAACTCAAGCAAACAATGTCCGATCTGCTACAAACTTCACATGATTGATAATAGTCTTAGCCTGAAGACATCTACATGGCAATATTCCGTAATAGTCAAAGTGCCACCTGTTGGCAGCAGGAAGTGTGGCACGTCAAAATGACTTTGCCATATTTCAACTGTATTTACTTGCTTACATGCATGTCACCCACTATTCACTGTTTTCCTAAGGCCACCGCGAGTTGGTGGCCCCGGGTGCGAGGGCCCTTTCATCGGTGCTTGCAGCTTTAATTATGGATTAGTTTTACAATCTCTTTATGAACAATTTGAAGCCTCAAGGTTTTAATTGTGTAGCTGTCTATGGAGAAACTCTCAGATTTCATCAAAAAGATTATCATTTGTGTTCTGAAGATGAACGAAAGTCTTACAACATGAGGGTAATTTTTGGGAGAACTAACTCTTTAATCTAAGCCCTGTCTGTGAAAACAGGCCTACATGTTTTATTACTCATTAAGTAATTTGCAATGTTACATGCAAAAAATTATTATCATCATCACCTGTATAGCAAAGGTTCCCAATCCTCCTGATCCTCCCAGGATAAGAACACTGTATGAGGAAAGGATAGATCTGTTACAGCCAGCCTTAATCAACTGCACATCTATTATGATTCATCTAAGCCTCTAAAATAAGTAAGAATTATTTAAAATCACCCTTGTTGTGTTCAAGTATTGCTGAGATCACTGTGTCTCAAGCAAAGCAGAACTTTCTGCATATAATGTACAGTTGTCTTTAAATAAGAATAATCTGCTAAATAACGTAGCACATTTGTAAATACATGCTTCAATCTGGTAATTAACGTCATTTTTTGATTATTTTGGGATGCCTAATCTAATTTTGGTAAATGCTAATTCAGTTAATACTATGAGGATATAATTAACAGAATAAATCAGACCAATTAGACGCTGGAGATAAAACCGGAGACAGAACAAGACAAGACAAAACAAAAAGCAGAACGGAACAACAAGTAGTTTTAGTATAAATGTATATATATATATATATATATATATATATTATAATTCTTACACTTATAATGACTATTAAACATGCTTTCTCTGTCGTTTAGGATTGAATTGATTATTTTATGCTGCTGTGCATTTCAAACTTTTTCAAACATTTCCAACATTTTACTCGTCATTAATTCTTCTGGTGTTAGGAACAATAGTATCACTATCAATACTGTTGCAAAAAATACAGAAACAAGAAATTTTTGCAGCTCAGTTTCAATAAATCGTCTTTTTATAACAAGGAAATATCAAAAATTTGATTCTATGTGAGATGACCCTATTAATCGGAGGAAATTAAGACTACTCGACTCAATAGGAGCACTGGACGATGTGATGCAATCACTGAAAGATGAACCTGAAGTACTTGCCGTTTCTTAGCACAGTTGTCTTTGTTCAGGCCACCGGTGTTGACAATGGCAGACCAGGCCGTTGCAGCCACATACGGGATGGATGCTGCTTCAACATGGCTAAGCGATTTGGGCTTATGGGACACCTAAATCACAGAAATTAACAATGAACTTCTCTTCGTAGGAGTAATGTAATTATGTTAAAGGACAACAGTTGTTATGTGACGTGTCAAAACTGCTGTACTGTTCTCTACATATATGAATGAATGCTTTTATATGTTTATACTACAAAACATGAATCTGAACATTACCTCATTGGCACTAAGCACTACAAACTCTGCCAGGCTGCCCTGCTTCCATGGAGGGATAGCAGCCCACACCTAACAGAGAAAAACACTTCTAAATCCCAGTGCAGACACTGGCCTCAATAACTGATGATTTTAAGGTAATTATTGGACATTGTATATACAGTTATGATATTATATGGAATAATAACTAAATAGAGCACCTGATCTCCTGGTTTAAAGTAGTTCACATCCAGCCCACATTCCATGATCTCTCCGGATACATCACGCCCCAGGATTAGAGGAAACTCACTGCCTGTCTGGTTTATGTTAAGTGGGTCACGTTTCATAGCCATAGTAGCTGCTCCATAACCACCTATAGGTAACATGAAAGAAAGACTTTATAACGTACACCATAAGCTCTTCCCAGAAAATATTTTAAGATTTTTATAGAACATTTTAAAATGAAATAAGTTTCATTTAACTATTTATGCCTGTGGTCTTCACTATTTTTTTCATGATAGGACAAAGTCAATAGGAGAGCCACTTTTACCGCAAAGTATCAAAAGTTACATCATTTACCATTCAAATCTGACACTGAGACAAGATGATTTCCCTTAATGACAAAAAAGCAGGATTACCTTAATGCTGGGATTAGCGGAAGCATGCATGCATTTTCTTTACTTTATTTGTAGCTTGTTGTTGCAATCTTTGTGAGGCATGCAAGATGTTCATTGGTGAGGCTGTTTCTCTGTTTCCTCTTTATAGTGTTCATGGTTGAGAGTTTATGTTTGTATTTGGTGTGGTATTTATACACCGAAATTACTTTTTGCGTGCATATGATATGCAATGGGTAGGATTAGTAGTGTGGGGTAGGGGCGTATTATATGTACGCCAAAACTGCATATCATATAATGCACGCTAACAAATTGCATATCATATGCACGCGAAAAGTGCATATTATATGCACGTCAAACACATGCGTATCATAGGCACGCCAACGTTTTTTTCTGCATATAAATATCACGCCAAATATAAACAGAAAATCGTGCTATTGATACGCACTTTCATGAGATCATGCTCGCATTCGGCATTAAGAGCTGGAAAGACTGCCAAAACTGGCAACTCTGCGGTGAATCAGTGTCATAGACATACAGTAAGGGCAGAGCAAATATCTTTTCTAGTTTATATTTCCATCTTGTAATGCCACTGTTTTGGGTATTTTTTAAATATAAATTATTTTTAATACAGCAGACACTTTGAGTTTTTTAATGGGTTCCCAGATAGCATACATATCCGGGCCTCATCAGGGCCAACTATGGCACATATGGCTCAGTTCTTCTGGCAGCAGTAAAGGTCATATGGGCCGTATCTGGCCCACGCACATCAAGCCGGTTTTAGTGTGGATTTGTGGCTTGCTGTGTATTGCCCAGATGTGGCCCATGTGACCTTTGCCGCTGCCAGAACTGGGCCATATGTGCCATAGTTGGCCCTGATGAGGCCCGGATATGTATGCTATTGCCAGCCACACTCAGGTTGAGCCATCGCTGTCATGCGGTATGTGGGCCACAACTGGGCCAGATGTCATTTGCTATCTGGGTTATGTTATAGCCCTGTTAGTTTTTAACGTTTTTATGAAATATCTGTATTGACTGCATGATCATATCACCATATTATTTACTGCCATGCGAGCCACAAATTAAAGCTTGGCGAACCACAGAAGGCTTGAGAGCCGCACAATGGGTAACACTGATTTATGGCATTAAAGACAAAGTCAGGCCGGTCCCAACATGCCTTGCGACCCATCCTTTCAAAATAACACAATAAAGTGGTATGTTTTTACATGACTTTGCATATAGGCAAACTGGAGTAAAGGTGAGGATGAATTCACTAGGCAGTTGAGTAAAAGCCACTGATATCAGTTGTAAAGATGCTTAGTGTTTGTAAAATAAATGTTTTAATAACCACACCTTTAAAAAAAAAAAAAAAGAAAGAAAGAAAAAGAAAATAAAAAATCTGTGCATGTACATACCATTTCTAAAGTATATGGAAGTAGTGCCTGACTATGCAAACCTCTTCAAAAATCTGTTGCTCTGCAGATGCTAGTGTTTTTGCTGGTTGCTAGGGCATTACTAAGGTGTTTTGACACAAATGCTAAAGTTGAACAAATATTGAGGTTTAGGGCTTTCAGGAATAATTTATCACCATATAGACAACTGCATGGTCTGTCTCTTTTCATATTAATTTGACATAATTAATTCGAATATATTTTAGCTTTTTTGGAAAACAAACTGCTACAGGTTTCCTAATCACTGTGTTGGGGTTTATTTTGAAATACTGTAACCAGTGTAGATATAGTTAACTAAAACAAAACCTTTTAGAAAAATCAATTATTCTTTTTAATTAATTGATTATAAATATAATAAAGCTGAAATAAAATAAAATATAAAGTTTAAATTGAAGTAATAACTAAATAATAATAAATTAGTTAATAAGTTAAATAGAAATATATATAAAAACTAATACAAATGACAAAAATCACATAAAAACTAATTTTCATTTAGAATGAATATATATATATATAAATTCTAAAATAACTCTGACTGTAACATGGTGATATTCAGCAAGCACCACACTAATGACAGCTCATAATGACTAGGCAATTCACAATTATTGCGTGGTATAGTAGTTCAAACATTTTCTTCATGAAATATGGTTATATGGCCCTCACTCACACGTTATATAAAAGTGCCAAAATCTTCTGAACCATGTAAGATGCCTACATTCATTCTACACAACATAACACGATATAAACACATTAAGTGACCGTCACATACCCCTCATACTGATGTCGATGGGGTTAATACCCGCAGCGTGCACCTTCACGATCACTTCATTGGGATAGTGGATGATCGGAAGCGCCGCGTTCTTGGTGAACCGCAACACCTCGTTTTTCCCGTATTTGTCGATGACCCATGCGGGCATCACAGTCCTGCGGGAGGCTGAGAAACTGAAGCTCCTATACTGACCCCTCAGCGAGCACACCAACCACCGTCTACACATTAGCATGATTGATCAATCATAAAAATATTCCAGGGCTCTCCTCCCGGGGATATCTCTTACAGTCTCATAAGCCCGTCATCGATTAGAAATAAAACCTACAAATCTTTGATAACACTCACAAGTTCAGCGAAAGCGCATCTCATGTCCTGCAAAGTCAAAACAATCCGGTGAACTTTCACACGACGCACTGAACCAATCACAAGCCACAGCTCTCTTTGATTGACCAATCAGAGAGCAGAGATAATGGAACGTCAGCGAGGTCAGGTCAACAGAAAGTGTCATGTCAGCCTCCAGTGCGGCGTTTCGTCCGGCAACAGCGATGCTCGGCCTGTCCATTAGAGAGGTCTGTGCTTACTTTAACCTTAAATTAAATTATACCGCTTACGTGTAAACAAGAATTAAACTTTATAAGGATTCACCGCGCTGTTTTAATTGGCACTGTGTTACGTAATGTTACAATTTAAAACCCTTCTCAAATTCAGTCTGACAAGGCTGGTAGACCTTTTAGGACCAGCAAAGCAGTTTATGGTGTTTTACAACAGGGTGTAATTAGATTTTTAGATTTAATATCCAGATACATGACATTTATATAACTACCTACTAAACTTACAAAACAGTCTAAATGTCCCAAGTCTAAAAGCCCAATTTTATGCCTTTTACAGGTATCCCAGGCACTGAGGGATGGAAGGGTGTCTGCCACTGAGCTCTGCAGAAAATGCATCAACCAAATACAAAGGACACGTTATCTGAATGCTTTTATCACCATTACAGAGGAGATGGCCATGGAACAAGCACAGAGATCAGACAACAGGCTCCGCACAGGTATGTATGTGTCACATAAAAAGTAAATTTAATTCATGACTGAATAATAATTTACATGTGCTCTATGTATTTTCTTGTAAGGTAAACCTCTTGGCCCTCTGGACGGCATTCCCTTCTCTGTGAAAGACAACTTCTGCACAGAGAACATTGAGACCACCTGTGCTTCAAACATGCTTAAAGGTCAGCTAAAATACATTAACACAAGATTGAAGCTTAGAAACGTACTGTATCTCATATGATTTGTGAGCGGTTTACATTTAGTCTGTTTGGATTTGTAGGTTACATTCCTCCATTCAATGCTACACTTGTGCAGAAGCTGCTGGATCAAGGAGCAGTTCTTGTTGGAAAAACTAATTTAGATGAGTTTGCAATGGGGTAAGATCTCTCCAAGTGTGCACCTAGATTTCAATTTACTGATACTGTTTTTTAAAAGTTTGTGGTCAGTAAGATTTTTTTAAAGAAATGAATGATTTTATTCAGCAAGGAAACTGTACATAGCTGATCAAAGTAAAGATATTTATAATGTTTTTTAAAAAATTCTGAAGATTCTATTCAAAGAATCTTGAATAAATCCATCGGTTTCCAGTGTTTTTTCAACATTGATAAAGGACCTTCACAGACTTTTCACAGACTGTGATGGCGTGTTTTAACAGTCATCAGCATCGTAAATCTTGCAAGTTTTTTTATATTTAAATTTTTTTTATGTATGTACATTTATAACACTTTCTTAGTATTGTATTACCTTTTCATCAAATTACAAAAAAACTAGTTAACACAGCTGTGAGGTTGTTTCTAATACAGCGGCTGTGGGAGTGATGGTAAAGTTGACATCTTTCTCTCTTCTGACTTCCGTTATCAATCTCTCTCTATTTCTCTCTCTATTATCTTTTTGGAAGTTGTGGAAACACTGTTGTTGAGTTTTTCTTTTGCTACTTGAGAAAATGGGGACACAAAAAATATATATTTAATGTATTCTCTCATTCACCGCCATAGAATTTTACCCAACTATGATGACTTCCGCTTTGAAAAAACCCGGACATGTGAAAAGGGTCTATAAGAAATGTTTCTTGAGTTTAACGCAAAGTGCTCTCAGAGATGTGTGAAGGCAGGATCCATGTGCAGGAGAATTTTAAAATAACAGTAACAACCAAAGTAAGCCAAAATAAACATGAGAAAACCAGAGAGCAGAATTGAGAACCTCAATGAAACACCCAACAAAGGACAACACCAGACAAGGAACATGAGGAACACTGAGGATTAAATACACAAGGGTAATTTGTAAACAGGACATATCTGGGAACAATCAAAGAACTAATCAACAAGAAAAACTACAATGGACTACAAAACAGGACACAGAACAGGAAGTAACAGTCCACACAAGACCAGGAGAACACAGGCTGGAATCATGACAGAAGCTATGAACCACCATAGCATAGCAGACAGCACTGTAGATCCCCACGGCAGTGCAGTAGACCACCACAGCAGCGTAGTCATGACTGAAGATCCCCACAACGGTGCAGTAGACCACCACTGTTGAGCAGACAGAGCTGGTGACCACAATGGTGGAGCAGGTGGGGCTAAAGACCACCAAAGCGTATGTGATGACCACCACGGTGAAGCAGGCGAAGCTAGAAACCACAACAACAGAGCAGAAGTCAACCATGGCGGAGCAGGCAGGACTGTAACAGAGAGCACAGAAATGGCCTCTGTGGCCATCACAGGGAGCACATAGGGTTCAGACAAGGTCTTCTTGGTCATAACAGGACAGACAGGCAGTTCACGGACAACCTCCATAGTCCAAACAAGATGGGCAGGAAATTCAAGGGCGACCTCCGTGGTTGTGTCCGGGCCGACAGGAAACTCAGGGATGACCCCAGAGGTTGTATCAGGAAGTTCATAAACAACACGTGTTTGCATCAGGTAGGGCAGAGGGTTCTAGGGTGACCACTGTGGTCGTATCTGGGCAAACAGAGAGTTCATGGGCAGACGCCGCCACCTTGAGCAAAACTAGATCTGGTGTTGCCACCTCGGAAAAAAACAGAAGCGTTCGTGGCCCAGACACACAAAATGGCCATCGTCGTATCGGGGAGTACAATTGACAGTGCTAAAGTTGAACAAACTTGATATCACCACAGGGATGCCAGCTGCTCACACCGACATTAACGGCATGTCCGCCAAACTGGAAGCCAGCCTTGAACACCTAGGAACCACCTTGGTAGCCTCAGATGCAACGTTCATGATGCCTGAAAACTCTGACTTGGCGGCCATGATGGCTGGAGACTCTGGTGTGGCGGCCATGTTTTGAAGAGGCTCTGGTGTGCTGGATACTGCGGGAGTGCCGTGCGACTGCCAGTAAAAGTAGAGTCACTCAGTTGCAATGCAAGATCAGTGTAAATATCCAGGGTCCAATTAGGGTCGTGCAATGGCATGACTGACCTGAGCAGTTTAGATAGCCCCCTTAAAAAAATCATGAAGCATACCTTGTCCATGTTTGTCAAATGAGCCATCTCGATAATGTCCCGTATAGTTCTCTATACTGCGATCTTGTCAGAGACTCACAAGTCTCACTGCTAGATCCATAAGTGGTCTGGTGTTCTGTAACGCCAAGTGCTCTCAGAGATGAGTGAAGGCAGGATCCATGTGCAGGAGAACTTTATTAAAATAATAACAATAACAACCAAAATATACACAAGAAAACGGAGAAGAACTGAGAACCTCAACGAAACATCCAACACAGGACAACACCAGACACATGAACATGAGAAACAACGGGGTTAAATACATAAGGGGTAATTTTTAAACAGGACACACCTGGGAACAATCAAAGAACTAATAAACAAGAAAAACTACGATGGACTACAAACATGGCACAGAACAGGAAATAACAGTCCACACAAGACCAGGAGAACACAGAATCATGACAGAGAGCACAGAAGCAGCATATTAGAATGATTTCTGAAGGATCATGTGACACTGAAGAGTAATGACTGCTGAAAATTCAGCTTTTCTATCACAGGAATAAATGACATTTTAAAATATATTAAAGAAGAAAACAATTATTTTAAATTGTAATAATATTACACAATATTACTGTTTTTAATTTTTACTGTATTTTTGATCGAATAAATGGAGCCTTGGTGAGCATAAGAGACTTCTTTGAAAAACTTTTGTTAAAAACTGAAAACTGTAGTTTAAATAATTTATAAGAACCTGTTTATCTATTTCAATTGAATAGATTGTGTCTGCAAGTCTGAGCATTTCCCCACTCTCCCTCTTAAGAGCTGGCAGTACAGATGGAGTGTTTGGTCCAGTTCGTAACCCATGGAGCTATGCAACACAATACCGTGAGTGGAGCAGAGAAGACCCAGATTCTGATTGGGCAATCACAGGAGGAAGTTCAGGAGGTAGTGGAGCAGCAGTAGCTTCCCTCAGCAGCTTCCTGTAAGTGTAAAGTGTAATTCTGAAACCTACAGCATTCACCAGTCAAAAAAATACACCTGGACTTTCGCTTCAAAACAAGCATGTTCATAAAGCTCAGTTCGCATATTTGAGCAGCTGCTTTCAAATGAAAGCAGAGGAACAATTCTCTGTAGATCTGAAACAATATATTATATAATCTAATATTTTAGCATTAATTCCAGAACAGATGTAGACATAACTCATTATTTCTTTTGATCCTTTTGACCCTTTGCAGGTGACTAATTGAACAAGATGTTTTTATTTAGCAGTTTAGTACTCTGCATTTGATTAATTACGTAAGAGATGTTCACGTGCATAGAGTGAGTTATGTATGTACCAAAAAAACATTATTACATAAGGCTCTATTTAATGTTTTTTTTTTTTTTTTTTTTTTTCTCTTAGAGCCTTGGGATCCGATACAGGAGGCTCTACACGAAACCCTGGTTCTCTCTGTGGGGTCGTGGCTCTGAAACCCACTTATGGCCTACTCTCTCGTCACGGACTCATCCCTCTGGTCAACTCAATGGACGTGCCAGGAATCATGACCAGAAGTGTCCATGATGCCGCCACTGTCTTGAGTAGAAGAACTTTTGTTGATTGACATGTGTGAGTCACTGATTTAAATTCATACTTCACTTTTTTGGGTGGTTTTGTTTTTCAGGAATTCTGCAGGGCCGAGATGAGAGAGACTCAACGACTGTCCAGGCACCCAGCACCCCACCTAGCCTTCCTGAACACTTTGACATTAGAGACATATGTGTTGGCATACCGAAGGTAAAGCTGCCTTCAGACCATCCACTGGGTGACAGCAGCTCAGTGTGGTTAACAGGGTCTAGGCTGATAACTCAAAGTTTCAAACAAGCATTGTTTGTAAAGCTGGACAAATTATCTTACCATATACAGAAAAATTATATATTTAGGTAATGATCAATTTAATATGCAGCATTTGAAAGAATCTCACTGTCAAGTGAAAAAAGGTTAAGAAATTTCATGTCAATATTTAATTTCACTAATTATTATGTTATAAATTGTTTTAATAATCAGTTGTTTTTAAGTAATTATTAATATTATATTGATTATTTTTAAATAATTATTTACTTAAATAGGCTTAACTTTATGCAACTTTTATGTAACTGTAATGTTAAAAAAAAAAACTTAATTTGCATAGTAAATTTATAAATTAAAATGTTAAGTATATATCATGGGGCAAAATATGGGCTTTATGGACTTTAAAATATGGACTTTATGGGGCAAAATATGCTTAACTGTCATAATGCTGTCACATTGCAAAAAAATAAAATAAATAAAAAATAATAATAATAATGGTCACAAAAAGTGGTTTTCATTTTCTTTTTTTTCTGATTTTGGGGTGAAATATGGCCCATAAATTTGATTGTAAGATTTAGCTATGTTTGTATGATTTTTTTGTTATGATAGAGTAATAGAGTTTCTGTGATCTTAGGAATATCATGCTCCGGGCCTGTCTAAGGACACTCTGGCCCAATGGAGTCGAGTTGCAGCCATGTTTGAGCAGGCGGGGGCACGAGTACAAGAAGTATCTCTTCCACACACACAGCACTCCATTGTCTGTTACCACGTCCTATGTTGCTGTGAGGTTGCATCAAACATGGCACGTTTCGATGGGCTTGAATACGGTATTTAAAGCCTAAACATTCCCAAAACCATCACATACTGTAACAATTAGACCTACATGATGGGTTTTGAAAAGTAGGTGTTATTTGTAAAGTTACAATTACAAAAATAAAATTTTAACATTTACATTTGAAAAGTTTTTGAAAAGTGCTTTTTTTAAAAATGTCCCTTTTTCTCCTCAGGCCATCGCAGTGCAGTTGACAGCTCCACAGATGCCATGTACGCCACCACACGACATGAAGGCTTTAACAATGTGGTCCGCAGTAGAATCCTCTCGGGGAACTACTTCCTACTGAAATCGTGAGAGCCTCAAAAACAGAACTACACTTTTCTCAGATCCGTTGTACAGTTTTAATTTATTCATAGTTTTTATAGTCCCTCTCACGCACACTCTGTTTAAAGATGTTTAAATCTCTACTACTGCATCAGTACTACATTATTACTGGCATATCATGCAGATGGTAAAGTTTGGGGTCAGTAAGATTATTTTTTTTAAGAAATAATTATTTTTATTCAGCAAAGATGCATTAAACTGATCAAAAATGACAGTACTTTTACATTGTTACAAAAGTTTTCTGAAATGTACCACGGTTTCTACAAAGATATTAAGCAGCACAACTGTTTTCAAAATTGATAATAAGAAGAAATGTTTCTTGAGCACCAAATCAGCATATTAGAATGATTTCTGAAGGATCATGTGACAATGAAGACTGGAGTAATGATGCTGAAAATTCAGCTTTGCCATCACAGGAATAAATTACATTGTAAAATATATTAAAGCAGAGAATAGTTATTTTTAAATTGTTTTTTTTTTTTTTATAGAAGCCCTAAAGGGACACGGTGATGGAAAAAATATGAGATGGGAGGAAAAATTATTTGTCAATGCTTTTACAATGTTCTCGCAAGATTTTTGCGTTCCTCCAAGAAACTTTCCATTCGCTTGCAAAACGTTTGAATTCCTTGTGACCGAACGCAAAGTTTCTCGGGGGAACGCAAAAACATTTTTTTTTTTCTCCTATGTGATATTTTTCCATCACCATGTCCCTTTAGGGGCTCCGTAGTTTTTTTCTGTATTTTTGATCAAATTAATTCAGTCTTGGTGAGAATAAGAGATTTCTTTCAAAACATTAAAAAATCTTACCGACCCTAAACTATTGAACAGTCGTGTACATTAGTTCTCAATTTGAGTCTTAGCTACCTGCAAAATAATTTTGGTAAGCAACAGTATGCCAAAAAGGAAATGTCAATCACTTATACAGAGATTTTCAATACAAAGAACATTGTAGGTTTGCACTGTATACTAGTACAAAAAAGTAGCACTTCCAAAATTTTACCATGGTACGATATCTTTCTTTGCTTAAAAAAAAAACAAAACAAAAAAACATTGGTATCAATCCAGAAATACTCTAATTGTAGTGTGTTTTAATGCAGCTGTGCCTTGGTTTTGCTCTGTGGTTACAGATATCAGTGTGTCAAATCTTCACATTCCACCCCCTGTCTTCTCAGGAACTATGAACATTACTTTGTAAAGGCTCAGCAAATGCGCCGTCTTATCGCTGAAGATTTTAAAAACGTGTTCCGCTCTGGCATAGACGTTCTCCTCACACCCACGACGCTGAGTGATGCAGCCCGCTACTCTGACTTCATACAAGAAGACAACCGAACACGCAGTGCTCAGGAGGATGTCTTTACCCAGCCTGTCAACTTGGCAGGTATGCACAGGAAGTGGATATGAGAAAGAAATTACTCCTTTCAGTGGAGGAAGATTCCACAGAGGTGCTGCATGTCCTTATCTTCCTTTACTTGTGCAGATGTGGTTTGTCTCATCTGATTTAAGGTCAATCGGGGAGTTTAGCATGATCACAACAAAGGTGAAGGGCGTGTGATCTCCAGCTAAATGAATTCTGAGTACAGCAGGGTTGTTTCCTGAAGCAGTATAAACAAACTCACAGCTGAGTTTAATGGATCAGTAAACCAACAAAACGTTCCAGTAACTAACGTAACCTTGGTTCCCTTTCGATACAGTTCATTTGCATTGTGCCAGTAACTGACTTGGATGGGGAATGCAATGCGAGTGAACCGTATTGAAAGGGAACAAAAATCCATCCATCTTCTTTTGATCTTTTTCTCAGCCAAGTCCTATATAATTATGTTTCCTTATTAATATGTATTTACTCTCTTTCTGCCACAGGTTTGCCTGCTGTAACAGTGCCAACAGCCCTCTCACACCGAGGTCTTCCCATTGGTCTGCAGCTGATTGGTCAGACACTACAGGACTGGAAGTTGTTGACAGTAGCCAACTGGATGGAGCAACAACTCAACTTTCCAATGATCCGTTTTCATGAAAACTCAAGTGAGAGGGAGCTGGACCGATCAGTCAGTGAAAAAAAAACACATACAGTAGGATTGTAACAAAGCAAAAAGACTGAACAGGTAAAGTTCAAAGGAAATGAAACCTTTGACAGGTAAATTTAGTATCAGTGCATGAAGTGAGAACGTAAGTGAGTTGCTTTAACAGCACACAGGATGTATATGAGTCTCTGTTCTGCACTGTGGGCTGCATCATTCATTCTCCTTTGTTTCAAGTGACATTTATTCTGCAGCATTAGCAAAAAAAAAAAAGAAAGAAAGAAATTGCAAATGTGTCAAGAGCCTATTTTGTAACAATATTTTATTTGCCAAACATTATGGAGTCAATAAAGTGTGAACAGTATTTGGGGAAAAAGATTTAAAATTTTAATAAATCAATTATATGTGATAATTTATTTAAATTAAATATAGCATTGTGTTATAAACTTATAAACTCACATACACACAACACACATCATCGCTTTTTGCTCCGCTGTATTTTTAAAATTTAAATATGAAATACAAACAGCTGTTCTGGCACAAGCTTTTTTTATATATTTAAATGAGGAATGTCATCATCAAAAAAATGTGTGTAGTCATGGTGAAATTTTTTGGGCAAAAATTTTGGTCAACCCGGCGAATACTTGTGAACAAATTGAGCTGGTTTGCGAAATGTGCCAGTGGTAATCTTTCACCTTCACGACCTTCATATGTGATATTTATTTAAAAAAACTTAAATATAGCATTGTGTTATAAACTTATTGTAATCTTAAAATGACCTGCTGTAATCCTTATATTGCAGCTTTTGCTACAACTGCGGTTACATTGCAGATTTTATGAAAGCATGAAAATAATACAGGGAGGAAAAACTTGAGTGAAGTTAAAATAATCCTCACTTATACAGTCAAACAATATAGGCAAGCTTGTAAAAAAAAAAAAAAAAAAAAAACCTGTTGTCAAAAGGAATGGTTGTAAAACAGAACCATATTGAATTCAGTTTGCACCACAACCAAAGCAGAAGTTTGCACGACAAGCAAAACCGCTGTGTGGTGCAGTGTAACCACGGTATGAAAGCGCACACATCCTGTTTCTAACGAATGGTGAAGCTTTCTTAGACTGGAAATGAGCTTCAGTTCATGATGTGAATTCGTTATTTGTCATTTCTTTTTATGGCTAAGGTTTTTGACTGAGTAAAGAGAGCTAGCCCTAGATTAGTGTTTTTCAGTCACATCACAAATTTTTGCTTCTGTTCTTACATTAAGATGGTTATGGTCAAGTTAGACCAAAATAGTGTGTTGAATTTTGTCAGCATATAATCACAATCATGTTCAACACTGAAAAACCACATCTTCACACAAATGAAAGAATGTGAATTATAGATTTATCCCGGGATAAAGCTTAATGTTGTGTTTTGTATAATGAAGCTGGAATCAAAGTCATTTTTGTTCAGCAGTATCTTTTGAGCTCTGAATTTTACAAAAGAGCAAGTTAATCTTTAAGTTAATTAAAAAAAAAAAATAATGCAATATATAAGGATATACACTACCATTCAAAAGTCAGTAAGAATTTTGTTTTGTTTTCTTTACATTCTTTACAAGTCTTTAATGTTGTGTATCTGCCATTGCTGGCTGTTGCTCTGCATGATGTTATTTATAACTGTTCTCAATGGTCTAGAGAGTGAAAGACTAGGTGCTAATGAACTCACAGTCACATACAGACTTAACATCGCAGTCAGAAAAAACACACATTCCCACAATGGCCCAAGTTGACATATTCTTCATTCACTGCTGGAAGGGTGCTCTTTATTTCATTAAAACTTAATGTGATTCTCTCAGCAGCACAACAGGAAGCTGTTGTGTCTAATTTAATTAATGAAGAAGCACGCTTATTTCCAGAAAAAAAAAAAAAAAAATGTACTGAACATCTGTAGCCCCTCAGTGTCATAAGTGTGAATGTACACACACACAACACATAGCTCACACAGAAGTTGCTTTCAAAGAAAGATTTCTGTTGGTCAACACGGTGAATTCAGTTGAACAACTTGAACCAATTGCGCAGAGGTGTAAAGTATTTGAGTAAATGTAATTAGTTACTGTACTTAAGTATCTTTTTGGCTACTTTGCAGTTGTACTGAGTATCAAATATATTAGCAACTTTACTCTCTACTTGACTACATTTTTAAACAAGTAAATGTATTTTTTACTCCAATACATTTATGATAATGCAATTAAACACTACATTTTACGTGGCACCTAACTTTTTCTGCAGTAGTTTGTTTCTGCAATAAAGAAGCGATATCGCCATGAGGCCGAAACCAACACATCCATTGCATGTAGACTTTGACTATTTAATTTTACTTAACGTTATTTTATTTACCTGCTTAATTGAAGAGACTTTTTTGAAGAATATTGGTTTACTTATGGCCTTTTTGAGCACTTGAGTTAACTGAGACTTGAGTGTTTGTTGAGGCTGTTTTGTCGGCCTTGATTTATTGCAATATTGAGGTGTTCAGTTTTATTTTGATTTTAGAAATCAATTGTTTCTTATTTTCACCGGCATGTCTCTTAGGTTTCGAGGACTAGTGCGTCTTCAGTATGAGTAAAATACTTAAGTACTGTTAAAATCAGATACTCTAAGACTGTTTTACTTTTTCTCATATTGGAATTGGTGACTTGTAAAAGAAAGTTTCAGTTCAAACAACAACAAAGCTGGAGAATCTCACGCAGCCAAAATGACTATTGTCAGTAATGGTGTTCAGCCTTACATTGTTCAAACCGGTGGAGAGACTCAGGAAGAAGTTACAACTTATAGAATGCATCTGGACATTTCTGAATGGTTAGTGGATAAATTTATATAGTTGCTGTGGAGTTGATTCAATGCATTGACTAGCATGTGCCGTCATGTTAATCTTTTGTGCAAATCCGGCATTGAATTGACCCTCGTTTGTGAAGCAGTCCAGTGATGGCATGGCAACAACACTCTACTACAACAACTCTTCCTCTTCTCTAAAACAGGGTTTATGTAAATTTTAGGGTTAGTAATGTCACTAACCTGGGAAGAAGCTTGTTGTGGTCCTTAAACAGAGAATTCTTTAAAAGAAAATATCTCCCTTTGGATTGAACTTTGAGCATTGTAACTTTACAGATGTTGTTTATGCTCCAACAGCAACATTACACACGGGACTTGATTTTGTCCATCTAAAATTGGTTGGATTGTTGTGGTTTGCTGTTGTCGTGATCTCATGTGAGTGACAGGTTGTCATCAAAGAATGGAAGAGATATCTTTGTAGAGTGAGGGGAAGTTATTTTGATTTAAAGATTACGAGGGCACATTAATTAAAAAATTGATGTGCATGGATAAATCATTTATAATGAATACTGCAATATTACATAAAAAAAATAACAGTTGGTTATTTTGATTTCATGGTGACTTAACAATTGTCTTTGACCGCTCTGAGTCTCTCAGTGCTTTTTTTGCACTTCTTTTCCAAAGAGACTCAAATTAGATCCTAAGTTTCAACTGGCCGAAACAAAACCACTTCCCTCAGTGACATCAGTGTTATAATATCTTTAGAAGACACATCAGTGTGTGTGTCATTCTGTTTTCTTTAAAAAGGTGATGGTGTTTGAATTCTACATGTATAAAAATATGTCAGTGAAACATGAAAACAGCGGCACTGGTCAGAACACCATGGTGACCCTATAAGGAAGGTTTGACAGAACCGATAAGTTCTGCTTCCTTTCTAGTAAAGTTGCAGTCACGTTTCATTGCTTAGTGAAATTTTGCAGGCTACATTGCTACATTGTTGATCATAGATAATGGACACGAAATTTCACTAAATGATTGTGTTGTAATTTTACCTGTAAAAGACTGTAAAAATGCTACAGTAAGTTCCCTAAATATTTACAGTGGAAAAACTGTAATAGTTACCTCACATCTGTACCATTTTTGGAAGTAAAAAAGAACCAGTCATCTTATAATTTACACTGAAAAGCTGTAAACTGACATTCTCAGAATTCCACTTCACATTTGATGGCTTTTCATTTAAATAATGGTTTCGTCTTAGTTATGTACACTAGGGTTTTATGTGATTAAATAAATGTATGTTAGAAATATGTTAGTATTTACCTCAGCTTTGGCAACCACAGCTGCCAGTGTTTTCTGTAAAAAAAAAAAAAAAAAAAAAAAAAACCTTGTCTTTAACAATACAGCATCCACACCAACGCGATACATTCTGTTTTTTTTTTAATAAACGTGCGCTGCAGTTCTGTCACCTGTTGCTTTAAATGTTTGAGCTCTAAAGCAGGATGGAGTGAATTCTGATTGGTTGTCAATGTTTTTCTTTTATCAGCTGAAAAAAAAGCTCTCATAGAATCAGAATGATTATTTAAACTTTATAGTTATACTTATTACAGTTAACTGAGACAATCTCTGATTGTAAGATTGACTGTCACTGGGGAGTGATGAGAGCCATTGTTGTGGGTTTTTGTAATGCCACACACCGCCTGAGCATTTTCAATTATCTGGGCACGGGTGGGTTTCTGTTTCCAATTACTCTAACCACAGATGAACCATATAACTTTTCACTTCTTGTCAGACATTTTGATTAGTAGGTTATACAAAAAATAAAGAGGGAATCTCTGTAAGAAAAGAAATGAGTGAGGTTTTGAGTAACTTATACAGCTAGGCAATATGAGATCACCTATAGAGTTAACTGACATGGCAGGGGTCCTTGTGAGGTATGAACAGAACTACCGGTGTAATGACACTCTGAACTTAATAAAGAAAAGAAACTTTTCAAGGCCCGTTATTGATAACTTCAGTCAACACAAACAGTGTTCCACCTTAATGTTTACTCAACAGACTGAATGATAGCTTCAAAGAGACAGAGGGAGGGTTACAGACGCTCTCATTCATGTCATCCCAATCTGTCGAGGTTCAGTAGGTATCTCAGCTTAGGGACAAAACACCCTTATTGTTCTGATTCTTCATCAAAGAACATGCATGGTGATCTGACTTTAGTGTTTCTGAACACAAAGAAATCAAAAGTAAAAGATAATTTTCCTTGAACACAATAATAATAAAAATAGTAATAAAAACATTTACTCTGGATTTGTTACAAGTATTGTTATGTAGAGTAAAACAGTGTCATTTTAGTATTATTTATGTATTATTATAGTATGTATCTATATTTCAAATTAGGTTATATATTTTCAGTTTTAGTTTTAAGCTTTAGTATTTTTTTTGTCACTAATTGTTTTTTATATTTTAATATTTCTATATAGCTTTTTATTTTCACTTTAGTTTAACTTTTTTTTTTAAAAAAATTTCTATTGTATTTTATTTCAGCTTTCTTTAAATTACAGAAAACTGATTTGTAATAGTTTTAGTTTTAGTTAACCATAACAACACTGGAATCTAGTCACACAATTAAAGGCTCTTTGTTTGTTTCAATATCTACTCTAAATGATCAAATCAGGGGTCAAATACACTACAAATCATCCCACATTCTCACCTGTTTATGAGCAGCGCACAGGTATGATGTTTACTGTAAATATTCAACACAGCTTAGTCATTTTGTTCACCAACACTTTGGCCCCTATGGAATCGTTATGAGGAACAATACAGTCTTTAATTGATATGGCCAAAGGTAATTGAAACATCTGAGAATAAAGACTCGCATTTATTGACCAAACATCTCGAGTGTGTCTGGAATGTTCATTGAGAGGCTGGTTTAGATACTTCTAAAATACGTGAGCCAAGTTCCCTTCTTGAGTTGTGGGTGGGGTGACCACTTAAACCACTCACACCACTCACTTATACCACTATACCAGTGGCAAAAATACATCAGCATCTCAAAAGTGACTTTATACTCTAAAATACAGTAACAGAAACTCTTGTTTGAGATAAGATTTGCAGGCCAGTGTTTAATTGAGCTTAAAGGGCTCCATGAGGCCTACATAGGGAGCAAATACGCTGATTCATTACGCTCCGAAGCTTCCTGAAGCAGTGTTTTGAAATCGGCCATCACTAAATAAGTCGTTATTTTGTTTTTTTTGGCGCACCAAAAATATTCTCGTCGCTTTACAATATTAATATTGAACCACTGTACTCGCATGAACTGAATTAAAGATGTTTTTAGTACATTAATGGGTCTTGAGAGAGGAAATGTCATTGCTCCCTATGTAGGCCTCACGGAGCCATCGGATTTAAACAAAAATATCTCAATTTGTGTTCTGAAGATCAACGAAGGTCTTACGGGTGTGGAACAACATGAGCGTGAGTAATAAATGACATTATTTTCATTTTTGGGTGAACTAACCCTTTAAATGTACTATAAGAAAAACAGTAGGATGAAATGAACTGATTCAATCTGGATGGCGAGAAAGAAGTGTGTAGGAGGAACTGGAGTTTTGTATCCTGCCTGTTCAGTGTTAAAACTGAAATAATGTATACATGCCCCTTCAATAAACTAGTGTAATACTACAAACTAAATGCATCTATAAAACTCTGATTATAGCATGTTTAAAAACACACCCACTAATATGAATTTGGATAAAAGATGACATACAAACATATACAATCATCCACTTTAATTGTGCATATAGACACATTCTTAACTATTACAATTAATAGCTCATCACAATAATTACAAAAACATTTTGGAGAAAATGGATTACAGTGGTCAAATTCATAGTCTTAATAGAGAAGTTGTGATGAGCCCTATCTAAAACAGTGACTTGATGGCGACAAAACAACTGAGAGCCCAACTGTGTGGTTTTGTTGGGGTTTGGAGGACCCTCTGTACAGTACGCAGTGGCAAATTTCCCATTTTTTCTTTAAAAAAAATCAATTACAAGGCATCTTTCTGTGTGTCTTCTGTCTTCAAGAATTGTGGAAATGTTGGCTCTTCAGGTGACTGTCTGCTCATCTTTGTTCATCTTGGTCATCTAAACATTCTCCAGCCAGTTTAGGATCTACTGTGGATGAAGCCCAGAATGGCTGCTGGGATCAGAAGACTCAGCATGGTGGGTAACAGACCTAATCCTGCGTCGCTGGCCGAAGGACGAACTGTTTGAGTGGTGGTTGGAGTTTTTACCGTGGTCATGTTTGATGTTTTATCCTACACCAACATAAAAGAGAAGTCAGAATAAAGTAGATTATTGTACAATACTTTAATGAACACTTAAAGAACAATTTCTGGCTGATATGACACTTATAAATAATGTTTATTGCTATAACAAAGTTTAGTCAGGTTGATTTAGCTATTTTTAACAAGATTTTTGTTTTCAAAAAAGACTTTGTCACCACATCACCCATGTTTTTTAAAATACAGTGTATGTTATTTTAATGTTTATTTTGAGTAGCTGCTTGAAAATACACTTTGTATGGTATTATTATTACTGTTGGTATATTCTTAACCAATATTACTGACACTAAGTTGAATTAACACTATAATGATAAGTATTAGAGATGAGGAAAAAATCCACTCTGGCAAAAGACCCAAGCTTCTGCATTTATATGGTATAATGAGAACTGGCGACACCTTTCTTGTACAATCTACATTTTGCATGCACATGCAACAAATAATTACCAAATATATCAAAGTTTATTAAAAATTAATTAATAAAATAATCAAAGATAAATAAGAAAGATGGGAAAATTATTTAAAAAATCATATCTTCTAAGGCAAGAGATGAAAAAATCATATTGCCTACCTGAGATGAAAAGGGTATGGTTATAAGCAGTATCCCAAGGCACAATATCAATATTTTATTCATTTTTATGCCGCCGCCGCCGCCTTCTTCCAGAGAACTTTTCTGTGGGGTAGAGAGTCTGTGTTCAGCGAGGCGAGACAGGAGGGGTGTTTTATACAGTGATTGAAGTGTGACGTGTTTAAACACCTGCCTACCAGTTTAGGAGGATGATCACATCCTCTGTACAGTGCCTTCTGAGGAAGTTGTTTTCAAAATTTCAAATACACTTCGGTCTATACTCCTCTTTTCCACTCTACATACTAAGCATTACTAAAACTTTGTTAAGAGAACACACATTAATACCAAGTTGAATTAAAGATGACATACAAGATATACAATCATCCACTTTAATTGTGCATACAGTACAGACACATTCTGAGAGTGATTACATTGATCACATTCATATAATAAAATTTACACATAAATATCATCATAGAAATGGAAATTGGGCTGTTATTTTAAATGCGCAGTGATTACTGATTTAGTAATTGACTTCTTTAACCTGCTTGACCATAATCAAATATGCTGAGCATATATGAGAAACAAACACTTCCGAGAGTAGTTGCCATTGAGAATGCGAGCCCTAAAACAGTGACTTTGAGACAAAACACTACAAAGAGCCCAAGGGTGTGGTTTAGTTGGAGGACCCTCTGTATAGGGTTGCAGCAGATGTCTGTATTCATTTTCATTAGTTAAAAGTCCATTAAAAAACGAGCTGTTGTTATATAGGGTTATATCTTCATGAACTGTGGAAAAGTTTGCTCTTTGGGTGAATGACTGTCCATTTCGCCACTGTCTCATTCTTGGTCATCTATGGCAAACACTCTCCACCCATCAGTTTAGCATATACTGTGTGTGGATGAAGCACAGGGTGGCTGCTGGGATCAGCAGATACAGTGTGGCTGGCACTGGACCCAATCCTACAGCGCTGGAATTTGTGGAAGTAACAGTGTCTGAGCCACTTTGGTCCGTACGCTTCTCATCAGGGCTCACCTACACCAAACATGAAGGCAAAAGAAAGTGCTTTCATTACAGTGTGATTTCTTAAGTGCTGTGATAACCTGTTTTTGGAGTTGCTTGTAGATCCACTTTGCTATCATTATTGTAATTAATTATATAGATGAAAAACATGAACACAGTAAACAATTGGTGAACAAATCCTTCCACCCTCCTCTAAAAACCTAAGACATTAAATGGGAAAAAAAAGAAAATCATATTGCCTACCTGAGTTGAAAACGGTATGGTTATGATCAGCACCACAAAGCACAATATCCAAATTTTATTCATTTTTTATGCCTGTGTTGTCTTCTTCCAGAGAAGTTTACTGCTGGACTAAGGGTCTGTGCTCAGTGAGGGGGCAGGCCGGAAACCTTTATTCTCAAAGTGACGGCAAAAACTCCGCCCATGATGAGGCAGGTGATGTCTCTTTAGCTGCAGGTGAGATCTCCAAAAGGAGGAGGAGAACTCAAAAAGTGGGCAGGTAGTGGGCGGACCCTACCCCCTAACTAAACAACATCATTAATAATATTTTTTATAATAATAATAAATAAATAATATATTAAAAGATATACATTTCAACGGTGGTTTTTAAGTGACTGAGTAACCATAGCAACAGTACACTCTCGAGCGCTTTCCGTTAAGATAGACAAAACATAAGTAGGTCCACTCAGCACAAGTGAATAGCAAAAACTGCAGCGTTTTGTTTAAAATATATTACAAAAACTGACATTAAGCTTGCTAACTACGGACTACGGAATTAATAAGATATTAATAAGAGTTTCTTATCAAATAATACGATAATATTTGTCGTTTTGTTTGACATAATTTCTATAAAGTGATAAAGACATGAAGAAAGCCCGTACTTTTTATCGGCATAAAGTAGTCTTTATATCGGCAAGACATATGGCCTAATAATTTACACATAGCCTACATAAACACGCGGTAAAATAAATTATATATATATATATATATATATATATATATATATATATATATATATATATATAAAAGATCTAATTGAATTAAATTATGAATTTAATAGGTCAGAAATCTGTTATGTTCTGTTTTATTTATTGTCCTAATGCCTCAGTTATTAACATGATCAAAACTTGATCAATGCCTTAATTCTGCCCTGATTGAAAGGCATTTTAGTATAATTATAAAAATTGTCCATCTTACAGATCTTTAATGACTTTTATGAAGTAAATGTAGAGCATTCTCTATTGTTAGTTATAAGCTACCTCAAAATACCCAGATAGCAAAATACACTCGGGCCGGTTCCTGTTAGATTCACGCCTGCCTGAGATCGGGCCGGGCCGGATGCCTGTGTACTCACGGCCCGATTTACTGGACTGAATATACTTGTTTTTATGTATAGGTACATGCATTTGGCAGATGCTTGTATCCAAAGCAAATCACATTGACTTAGGTTTTGCCTAGGACCATGCTCTACTCTTGAGCTACAGGAATGAGTTTACTCAATTATCCATATATCATTTATATATACATACATATATATATATATATATATATATATATATATAGTTAAAATGCAAACATGCCTCTGAATAAAACTAAGGTGTTTTTCCTCTCGAGTGTGAGCTCCATATTCTTACTATATCATACTATATGGGCCACAAAACCTAATGCTGCCTTCGAACTCAAGCTCCTCACTAGCGACCCTACAGCGCCCTCTTGCGTTTCAAATCCGCAGTCACAACATGAAAAAGCGTTTTTGTTTATGTGAAATGTTTGTCTCTTCGCAGCTCCCGTAGTTGTCCGTCGTTTCTATCGTTCCGGTAGAGATCGAGTGCCGCCCATGCGGAGGAGGTCACATCCCATAACAAACTCTCACCCTGGTCGAAAACTCAGCTGTCAAAGTCCCTCATGCTGCTTGTTCGGCGTTCAGCAGTTGGTTTCAGGCTCGGCGGTGTGGCTCGATGGGGTCTGCGCTGTCTGTGCTCTGGAGACGCAGCGGGCCGGTACCGGGACACTGTGCTGCTGCCCCGCACTGACTTCCCCATGAAAGTGAACGGGCCAAACCTCCTTGAGCGAGAGATCCAGATCCAGCAGGTAAGAGTGTCAGGTCCACAACCTGCCATAATGCTGTTAAAACTGTAAATCACCCTGAATGATTAAGATGACAGCATCTGTTGCATTTCCATAAAGCCTCAGCTCTCGGCTGACTGGTTTTTCTTGTGTTGGAGTTTGAACTTTGTTGTGTTGTTCTACAGAAATGTGGTTTTGACCAGCTGTACACATGGCAGAGACAGAAAAAATCTAAGAAGGAGTATTGCCTTCATGATGGACCACCGTATGCCAATGGGGACCCGCACGTTGGGCACGCTCTCAATAAGGTACCTCCTGACAGTTCTTAATAACACAAGCAGATGTTCCTAAATTCACATCCTTCATTGTTCCTTCAAAGACATCATAAAAATAGGAATTCCCTATAGGAATGGAGATACGCTCACACAAGCTTCTTAATATGCCATCAGCATCTTCATTTGATCTCTCCTGCAGATCCTCAAAGACATCCGGAACCGTTTTGAGGTGCTGAGAGGCAGGCTGGTGCACTATGTGCCCGGCTGGGACTGCCATGGGCTGCCTATTGAGCTCAAAGCATTGGGAGACCTGGAAACCAGTGAGCTGACTCCTCTGCAGATCAGACAGAAAGGTCAGGAGGCCACATATAATGAATGTTCTGGTGAAAAAGTAATTTAAAATTTGTTTTAGTATTAAAAGCTTGTGTGCTTATTTGAAAAAAGAAAAAAAAACCCTGTGATCTAAGTAGTGTTGTTAAAATATGCTGCTTCTGCTGAATCCAAAACTGCCTTTTTATCTCTCCGTTCAGCAAGGGAATTTGCAGAGAGGGCCATATCTCGGCAGCGTGCTGCATTCCAGCGCTGGGGTGTGATGGCTGACTGGGACAATTGTTATTACACTTTTGATGGGAAATATGAAGCGGCCCAGATCAAAGTCTTCCTGGAGATGCACAACAAGGTGAGAAAAGCTCTTTCAACACAGCTTGACATGTTTGATTTCATTCTGTATGTGAGGATTTCAACAAAAAAATTTATATTCTGCAATTTTTTACACTACCGTTTTAGAAGTTTAGAGTTAGATTTAAGATTAAGAGTTAAGAGAAAGATTTTTAAAATATTCTGGCTGCATTTATTTTATCAAATGGCAATAAAACAGTAAAAACATAATATTGTGAAATATTTATACAATTTAAAACTTAATTTATGAAGTTTTCTATTTTAAAGTTGGCATGAAATGGGGGTTGGTGTAGTCTTTTCTTTTCTTATTGTAACATACATCCTACTGTAACGACTTCTTGTACAAGAAACAATGTGGGACTTGATTTTGTCCATCGGGAATTGATTGCATCACTGGATGGTTGTGGTTTGCTATTGCTGCGATCTCATGTGAGTGACAGGTTGCACCGGTAAACACGTCGTCAGAGAAGAGAAAAGATGTCACCGCAAGAGTTATTTCGATTAAAGATTACAAGGGCACATGAATTAAAAAAATAAGGATGTGCACAGATAAATCCTTTATAATAAACACTGCTATGTTAAAAAAAAATGGTGCATTTTTATTTCTTGGTAACAATATTAATTTTTGTTCATTCTGGCTTTAATGATCAAAAGTCAAATGATTAAGTTCATTCTAGCTGGCTGAAGGAAAATAAAATAAATATATGTAAGCAATAAGGTACTCAAGGTTGTGCTGTATCTTGTATAAGTCACGGCTGAAATTCACAATACAAATATTAAAGCCAAAAATATGTAACAATGCAACTTTCATGAAGTAAACTTTTACTAAAAGCCTTCCTTCCGCCGGAACAAATAGTCCCTGACCATGAACAGCAACAGAAGTTACATTATTACACCATTAGATGGCAGCAAAGACTGTCTTTATGAGTGTGTCAGTCAATAGCGAAGACTTTTACATTGAAAACACTGAATTGTTGTGAACATGGAACAAGACGCAACTGACAAATGCTTTGACTAGTGCTGTGAGTCACGGGAAAACCCCTTAACTGTTAAAAGGACAGGATAATACATCGGACATTTAAACAGATTTTGGTAACACTTTACAATAAGGTTCATTAGTTAAACATTAGTTAATGTATTAATTAACATGAACTAACCATGAGCAATACATTTGTTACTGTATTTACTAATCTTCGTTAATGTTAGTTAATGAAAATACAGTTGTTCATTGTTTGTTCATATTACTTCAAAGTGCATTAATTAATGTTAACGAGATTTTAATAATGTATTAGTAAATGTTGAAAATAACATTAACAAAGATTAATAAATGCTGTATAAGTGCAAGTTCTTTATTACTTCACGTTAACTAATGTAGTTAACTAATGCTAACTAATGAACCTTATTGTGAAGTGTTACCCAGATTTTTTTATTATGAACATAGGACTGACCTGAAGGAAAATGCTAAATCTGAATGCAGGTAATAAACTCGCTCACTCGATCTTTTTCTCACAACACTCTTCTACATTATACAGTAAGCTTCAATGAACAATATCAGTTGAGAACATACAGTTTACATTGCTAAGAGGGGTTGCTAAGGGTGTTGTGTAGTGATACACATAACCGTTGAGTGAAGCGGTCATAGCCGTGTTTTATCGTGAATAAAACACAGCTATTGACCAATCAGAATCAAGGACAGGAACTAACCATTTTACAAATAAGAAATATATATATATATATATATATATATATATATATATATATCATTTTTATTTATTTTTTTGACCCCAAACTTAGTAGTGTACTCACCCTCATGTCATTGAAAAGATTCTCACTTTCCCCTTCTCTTCCTATCTTTGTGTACAGGGTTTAATTTATCAGGACTATAAGCCTGTTTTCTGGTCACCATCATCCAGGTAGGAGAAGCTCAATGTTTGCAGCCTCACATAAACACCTTCTGTAAAGCTTAACAGACATAAAGCTTTGAATTTGAGGTTTTATATTTTAATGTCAGTATATGGTACATGTTTCTGCTGTCTCTGCCTCTGTGAAGGACGGCGCTTGCAGAAGCTGAGCTGGAGTATAATCCAGAACACGTGAGTCGTGCTCTGTACATCACTTTCCCCCTGCTCACCCTGCCAGCCAAACTCGCTGTGAAAGCAGGTGTGTATATGCTGTCTGTCCCTGTGCCATGCACTTTACACAGGTCACATTCACAAAGTTAAAATTACTTTGCTGTTTCTGATGCCAGTATCTTCATCTGTGATTTAGAAAATTGGGGTAGTGTGTCTGTTCTAATATGGACGACCCAGCCATGGACTATTCCAGCCAATGAGGCGGTGTGTTACATGCCCAAAGTACAGTAAGTCACACACCTATGAATCTGTGGGATGGACATGATATAATGTCATGGAGACGTTCATGATCACATGCTTTTCCTCTTCTCAGGTACTCTGTAGTGAAGCGAGCTGATAATGAGCAGCTACTTCTATTGGCCACAGATCGCATGAACAGCCTCGCCTCTAAACTCGGGACAAATCTGGAGATTTTGGGTACATTCGCAGGTAGATCCACTGGCCAGAACCGGTTAAAATGATGCCATCTGAACTGGCCTAAGCATTTATCTGCCTTTCTTTCACTCATCTACAGGGTCAGATCTTGAAGGTGGAGTCTGTCAGCATCCCACAATTCCTTCAAAAGAAGTGACTTTGTTGCCGGCTAATCATGTGACCATGACTAAGGGAACGGGTTTGGTCCACACAGCTCCTGCTCATGGCATGGAAGACTACAGTGTTGCAACACACTTTAATCTGCCAGTAGTATGTCACCCACACCTGTACAGTATATGCTGGAATAGTAAGAATTTTGGGTTGTTGTTGACTTTAAACTTGCTGTCTCTCTCTCTAGGAGTGCATTGTAGATGAGGAGGGCAGGTTTACAGAACTTGCTGGGGCTGAACTGCAGAATAAATCTGTAATGACTGAAGGCAATGCCACAGGTGAGAGAGAAAGATGAATAGATGGAGGAAAGAGAGAATATATGTGTATGATAAAATAATATGCATGATAGTAAATATAACTAATGTGTGTGCGTGTGTGGGTGGGCAGTAATCTCAATGTTGCAGGCAGCGGGTGCAGTTGTGAAGGAGGAGGACTGTGTCCACAGTTACCCGTATGACTGGAGGACCAAACAGCCAGTCGTTACCAGAGCCAGTAAACAGTGGTTTATTAACACAGCCAGCCTCAAAGACAAAGCTAAGGTAAGCCAATAGACTCGGCAGCTTCAGCTGGATGAAATCCATCAAAAAATGTCTGGGTCATGTGGGTATATATATATATATATATATATATATATACAGGTGCTGGTCATATAATTAGAATATCATCAAAAAGTTCTTTTTTTTATTATAAATTATTTTAAAAAATGAAACTTTCATATATTCTAGATTCCCTACATGTAAAGTAAAACATTTCAAAAGTTTTTTTTTTAAATTTTGATGAGCGTACAGCTCATCCAGTATTTCAAAATATTAGAATATTTCATAAGATCAATCAAAAAATGGATTTGCAAAACAGAAAAGTTCAAGTTCTTTAAAGTATGTTCTTTTGTGCACTCAATACTTGATCGGCAGGACATATTACAGCAAATGACTTGCTCCTAGCACAAATTACAGCATCACTGAAGTGTGGCATGGAAGTGATCAGCCTGTGGCACTGCTGAGGCACTATTGAGCCTTCAGATCATCTGTATATTGTTGGATCGACTGTTTCTCATCTTTCTCTTGAAAATATCACATAGATTCAGGTCAGGCATATTGGCTGGCCAATAAAGCTCAGTAATATCATGCTCAGCAAACCACTTGGAAGTGGTTTTTGCACTGTGGGCAGGTGCTAAAGTCCTGCTGGAAAAGGAAATCAGCATCTCCATAAAGCTTGTCAGCAGATGGAAGCATAAAATGCTCCAAAATCTCCTGGAAGATGGCTGCATTGACTCTGCACTTGATAAAACACAATGGACCAACACCAGCAGACGTCACGGCCCCCCCAAATCATTATTGACTTCAGAAACTTCACACTAGACTTCAAGCAGCTTGGATTCTGTGCCTCTCCAGTCTTCCTTCATACTCTGGGACCATGATTTCAACATGAAATGCAAAATTTACTTTTATCTGAAAAGAGGACTTTCGACCACTGTTCACTGTCCAGTTCTTTTTCTCCTTAGCCCAGGTGAGATGCTTCTGACGTTGTCTCTGGTTCAGAAGTGGCTTGGTAGTCCTTTTCCTGAAGATGTCTGAGTGTGGTGACTCTTGATGCGCTGACTCCGGCTTCATTCTACTCATTGTGAAGCTCTCCCAAGTGTTTGAATTGGCTTTACTTGACAGTATTCTCAAGCTTGCGGTCATCCCTGTTGCTTGTGCACCTTTGCCTACCCAATTTCTTCCTTCCAGTCAACTTTGCATTTAATATGCTTTGATATACACTCTGTAAACAGCCACCCCATTCAGTAATGACCTTCTGTGACTTACTCTCTTTGTGGAGGGTGTCAATGATTGTCTCCTGGACCATTGCCAAGTCAGCAGTCTTCCCCATTAGTGTGGTTTCAAAGAACAAAAGATACCCGGAATTTATACTGTAGGGATGGTCATTTAATGAAACTCAAATGTAAATATTTTAATATTTTGAGATACTGGATTTTGGACTTTCATGAGCTGTACGCTCTAATCAACAAAAAAAAAAACTTTTGAAATGTTTTACTTTACATGTAGGGAATCTAGAATATATGAAAGTTTCATTTTTTAAAATAATTTACAATAAAAAAATTAACTTTTTCACGATATTCTAATTATATGACCAGCACCTGTGTGTGTGTGTGTGTGTGTGTGTATGTGTATATATATATATATATACCCACATATACCCCCCCCCTTGAACTGGATATTTCTGCATTTATTTTACTTTTTTTTAGTTACTTTAGTTAGAAGTATTAGAAATAAAATGGACTTCCTAGTAAACTGTGAGTGTATTTGCGTAGGATGCCCTGCAGAAGGTGCGTGTGATACCCGAATCGGCTAGGTCCAGTTTGTTGGCGATGTTGGACAGAAGAACGTACTGGTGTATATCTCGGCAGAGGAGCTGGGGCGTCCCCATCCCAGTGTTCTATCACAAAGAGACCGGAGAGCCACTCTTAAACAAGTATATACTTACACTGTTTTAGACACACTCAAGAAACATGTATAAACTACAAGTTTAAGAATTCCTTCTTTCTTTCTCAGACATTCAGTGACGCACATCGCTAAAGTTTTCTCTGAGAAGGGAAGTGACAGCTGGTGGGCGGAGCCAGTGGAGACATTTCTGACTCCCGAGGTTCTTCAGAAGGTACATGTTCATACACTATTATTCAGAAGTTTGGGGTTGGTAGTATTGTTCCTCTCTTATGCTCAAAAAGTCTGCATTTATATGATCAAAAATACAGTAAAACATGAATAATGTAAAATTTATTACATTTAAAATAACTATTCTGTTTTCTATTTGAATATATCTTAAAATTCCTCTGATGGCAAAGCTGAGTTTTCAGCATCATTGCTCGAGTCTTCAGTGTCACAAGATCCTTCAGAAGGATTTTTTTTTGATGGAAACATACATTTTTTTCAGCATTCTTAAAAAAAAAGAGCATTTATTTAAAATAGAATTCTTTTGTAACATTTTAAATATCTTTACTGTCACTTTTGATCAATTTAATGTGTAATTTCTGAATTTATTATTTTTTATGACAAGTTTTGAAAGGTAGTGTATATTTATACTCAAATTTAAGACTCTTTAGTGCAAAATGAAAAATAAAATTCAGTTTATGTTATAAATTGTTTGTGTCTTTGTCAGAGTAAAGCAGGTGCAGTATCTGATTATGTGCGGGGTGAAGATGTCCTGGATATCTGGTTTGACAGTGGTGTCTCATGGGCCGCTGTACTACAAGGTGAGTCACCAAAGTGGTCCTTATCTATACACGTATTTCTGGTTATTCAAGCAATCAACAAGTATATTATTGATTGCTTGTCTGGGGTTCTTTGTTGCTTTGTTGTGTTGTAGTGTAATGTCTCTCTCTCTCTCTCTCTTTCTCTTTCTCTCTCTTTTTCAGAATCAGATCCACGTGCAGACTCATATGTGGAGGGGAAAGATCAAATCGGTGGTTGGTTTCAGTCGTCTCTCCTCACCAGTGTAGCTGTACGAAATAAAGCCCCTTACAAGTGAGTAATAAAAATGCATTTCTATCATGACAACTCTTGAGTTTAGCATCACAATGGATATGACAATGTTAATGTACTTGGTCTTAGAGGAATAGATCTGCTGTTTATTATTGCTGCTGCTGCTGTTGATTATTTCTGCTGCTGCTATCGCAGAGCAAGTACCGAGACTTGCTACTGCAAATACATACGCAGACACGCTGCTGTTAGCATGTAAGATATACTGTTTCAGCACAAATAGCATGATATTACCAGTAGCAGCTCTATACAGGTGGAGCTGGGGAAGTTGGAGGGTTTTTGAAAGCTGCTACACCAAACACTGACCAGTTTTTGAATGTTGAGCAGCAAGATCATTGGCAGAAACCAATCAGCTGCCCCATTTAGAGAACAATGTGATTACTAGCAGATTGAGTTAAGGACCTATCAGCCTGGCTACGGCATCTAGTGTTTCATGACAACTTTGTATGTGTACGTGACAAATGCATATCATTCACCTTATGCATGTGTTTCAGAGCTCTAGTGGTCCATGGATTTGCTGTGAGTGAGAGAGGAGAAAAAATGTCTAAGTCTATAGGCAATGTGATTGACCCAGATGTTGTTATTAATGGAGGGAAGGTGAGATATGATTAACTAATGCTAGAATCAAATTATGTCATCCAGTCAGTGCGTTCAAACATCCATCTCTCTCTCTCTCTCTCTCTCTCTCTCTCTCTCTCTCTCTCTCTCTCTCTCTCTCTCTCTCTCTCTCTCTCAGGACTTGTCTGCCTGTCCTCCATATGGTGCGGATGTTTTGAGATGGTGGGTTGCAGAGTCGAACGTGTTTTCTGAGGTTCAGATCGGACCAAACACACTGAACGCTGCTAAAGACGGCATCAACAAGGTCTGGCACATATCAGAGGAGATAAATTGATGCAGTATATTGCTGCCTGTCAATGCTAATTTTGAATTCACTTAAAGATTCTTACACAAATACAGTACTGTTTAAAAGTTTCAGTAAGGTCAGTAAGATTTATTTTTGAAATTAATACCTTTATTCTGAAAGGACTCGTTAAATTGATCAAAAGTTATAGTAAAGAAGTTTATAATGTTACAAAAGATTTCTGTTTCAAAACATTGTTCTTTTTATCTTTCTATTTATCAAAGAATCCTGGAAAAAAAATGGGCAAAGTTTACACAAAAATATTAAGCAGCAATATGAACTATTTTCAACATTGTTAATAATAAGAAATGTTTCTTAAGCACCAAATCAGCATTAAAAAAATCTTACTGACCACAAACTTTTGAACAGTAGTATAGATCAAAGTGTTTATGAGTTAATGACCTTTCATTCACCTGCTCTTCTCTGTCCCCAGCTGAGGAACACACTGAGGTTTCTCTTGGGGAATCTTCAGGGTTTTGATCCTCGTTCCCAGGCTGTGGACCCTAAACAAATGCACTACATAGATCAGTACATGCTGCATCTGCTCAGAGAATTCAGCATGAAGGTGAGTCTGAATGTTAACAGGTTACAGTATTTTTTAGGGACTGGGCTTAAACTAGCTGTCGGTCACGTGACACGTGTTGTGTGTGCTGTAGGTAACCGATGCTTACAATGAGTTCGACAATGGCCGTGTAATCCGTCTGCTGCAATCCTTCATCACTAGAGAATTATCCAACTTCTATTTCAGCATCATTAAAGATAGGTAACCACTCATTCAATTATGTAACTTTCTGTTTGAAAATTAAGCTATTTATGTTCTGTAGCAAAACATCTCGCACTCACTGTCTCTCTCTCAGGCTTTATTGTGACCCTGAGGACTCCATTGGTCGGAGGTCGTGTCAAACAGTTCTAGAAGAGATTCTGGATGGAGTGAGTCGCTCTATCGCTCCTGTCCTCCCTCACCTCGCTGAGGAGGTGTACCTGCACTCCCCTGGACATGATGGTACACTCCCATTTTTCGTACTACTGATGCTGTATGATTACAGACTGGCTTACCTCACTGTAATGCTTCTCACCTCTCTCTTTGTCTATAGAGGGGGACACTTTGTTTCGTAGCGGTTGGATTAAGACCAGTTATGTGTGGCGGAGGCCAGGACTGGAGGAAGCAGTAGAGGGCGCGTGTGCTATCAGAGATTCCTTCCTGTCATCTATTCCGGGACGTAACGCTGCTGAATATGACCTTATCATTGCCATTGAACCCGGCCTGTTCTTTGAAATCATGGAGGTAATCACTTAATAGCAAACATTTGTATTGGTGTGAACAGGCCTTTAAATAGATACAAAATTGTGCTTCATTTGCTTGCGACTACATTTGTAAGTTGTTTTTTTTCCCCACCCTTTTCTGACAGTCTCTTCAAGAGGAGCCCACTTCCACCTGCTCCCAGCTGACAGAGCTCATGATGGCCTCGCGCACAACTCTGACAAGCTCTCTCCCACGGGATTTGCCATCGGATGCTGTCACGAGCACAGGAAACTTCCTCATCAACCTGGAAGGTGAGATGCTTTTCTTCTGATATAAATTATTACCCAGTGTTTCTTTCACAAAAACTAACACCAGGTACACATTACTCTTTGTGTAGCAGTTAGTTTAGACCAGAATTGGTAACATGCGTTTTAATTTAGATACAGTCAAGCTAAACTTGCCTTTACTCTGGAAGCAGATAAACACAATTAAGAAAATTCTTAAAAATATTATGGAATAGTAAGTAATTGGGTATTTGTCTGCTTATCTGTGTGTTCTGTAGGGGGAGTGATCCGTGAGGAGAGTTCATATAGTGTAGCCGCGATGCCCACCTCTCTCTCACGCTGTCCGAGATGTTGGCGATACACAGCAGATGAGCCAGACTGCCTCTGCCCACGATGCCAAAACGTGCTGGAAAATACAAAGTAATCACCCTGACTGTTGCCATGACTTCTGCCCACCCACTGGCCCTCCTCCTCTGATGATGAAAAAGGCTTGCAAGGGCTACCATGGACCAGTATGAAACTGCTATTGTAACAGACAGAAAGTTGTCTGAAGCTGTGGGAGAGGGGGATCATGTTACTCAGGGGGTCGGACTGGAGACAAACTGTTATAAATAAATAAAGCAAGAATTTGGATGGAAAAACCAAACAGAAGATTCCCAACTGAGAAAAGATACACAAAAACCTGTTTCAGATCATTCTTACAATATAAGCACTGACCTGGCATCTGTGTAAAATTGACAAATTTTAACAGCGCAGTTCTCTGCTACAGGTTTAAGCCACCTTATTGTCTACGCTGAAAAGAGCATTTGTGCATGTGTATGTCCATTTGTGCGCATGTTTGCGATGGGTGGAAGGTTTGGTTGAACACATCTAACTTTATTTTCTGTATATTCAAGTCATGAAGGGGTATGTTTTATTGTGACACTTTGCACTGAAGATGTATTTAACATGCAGTGTGACTTATTCATGAAATCAAAGCAGAAGTAATTTGTGAAACCATTCTTAATTTGTGACTGGTTGAATATGGCAGTTTATCTAAGAATAGGTTTACAGAATGTACACATTTGTTCTGTTGTTTTCATAAATCAGACTCAGTTAGAGGAGAGTTTGTCAATTTTAGTTTTTTCGGTTTACCTGTAAATGATGCTTTATGACATGAGTTTTATTGCTAAGCCAATAAACAGTACATACAGGGGAAAATAAAGTCTTTTAATGTGTATTTACCTACTAAAAAATTTCCTACTAGGAAATCTGAGTTTCTTAATAGTGTATATATATGGTTTGAGAGGGAGTTCATGTCCAATTTCCTAGTAGGAAAATTCAAGAATCCAAGTAAAGAAATACAACATTCCTAGTAGGAAATTATTGTAATTTATTGCCCTTACTCTGGAAATTGGAACTCAGATTTTCTAGTAGAAAAATATGAGATTCCCACTAAGAAAATACGAGATTCCTAGTAGGAAAGTACGAGATTCCAAGAAGGAAAGTACAAGTTGGCAACTAGGAAAATACGAGTTTCCAGCTAGGAAAATACGAGATTCCAAGTAGGAAAGTACGAGTTTCCAACTAGGAAAATACGACTTTCCAAGTAGGAAAATACGAGTTTCCAACTAGGAAAATACGACAAAATATGAGATTGCTAGTAGGAAATTGTTGTAATTTATTTCCTTTACAATGGAAAGTAGGAAATATGATTTGAGTTTCCTAGTGGGAAATACGAATTGAGAGGGAGTTAATGTCCAACTTTCAGAATAAAGGCAATAAATGACAATAACTTCCTACTAGGAATCTCATATTTTCCTATTTGGAAACTCGTATTTTCCTACTAGGAAATCTGAGTTTTTGAGATTTGAGAGGGAGTTCATGTCCAATTTCCAGAGTAAAGGCAATAAATGACAATAACTTCCTACTAGAAATCTCGTATTTTCCTCGTTGGGAACTCGTATTTTCCTAGTAGGAACTTACAAAAATGTCCAATTTCAAGAGTAAAGGCAATAAATTATAATCATTTCCTAGTAGGAATCTTCTATTGTCCTAGTAGGAAACTCATATTTTCCTAGTAGGAAATCTGATTTTTCACGATTTGAGAGGAAGATTGTCCAATTTCCAGAAAAAAAAAAAGCAATAATTACAATAATGTCCTACTTGAAATCACAAGATTTTCCTACTAGGAAATCTGAGTTTCTTAATAGTATATATGCTTTGAGAGGGAGTTCATGTCCAATTTCCTAGTAGGAAAATTCGAGAATCCAAGTGGGGAAATACAACATTCCTAGTAGGAAATTATTGTAATTTATTGCCCTTACTCTGGAAATTGGAACTCAGCTTTCCTAGTAGGAAAATATGAGATTCCCACTAAGAAAATACGAGATTCCTACTAGGAAAATACTAGATTCCTAGTAGGAAAATACAAGTTTCCAACTAGGAAAATACGAGTTTTCTAGTAGGAAAATACAAGTTTCCAACTAGGAAAATACGAGATTTCAAGTAGGAGAGTACGAGTTTCCAACTAGGAAAATATGAGATTGCTAGTAGGAAATTGTTGAAATTTATTGCCTTTATTCTGAAAGTTGGACATTAACTCCCTCTCAATTCGTATTTCCCACTAGGAAACTCAAATCATATTTCCTAATTTCCATTGTAAAGGCAATAAATTACAACAATTTCCTACTAGCAATCTTATATTTGCCTAGTTGGAAACTCGTATTTTCCTAGTTGGAATCTCATATATTTTCCTAGTTGGAAACTTTTATTTTCCTTGTAGGAAATGCGATTGGAGAGGGAATTCATGTCCAATTTTTTTTACAATAAATAAATTACAATATTTTCCTACTAGGAAATCTGAGTTTTTTTGTAGGAAATACAATTTGAGAGGGAGTTCATATCCAATTTCCAGAGTAAAGGCAATGAATTACAGTAATTTCCTACTAGGAATCTCATTCTCCTACTAGGAATTTCAAATTTTCCTACTAGGAATGTGCAATAATTTAATGCTCGCATTTCATTTTCAGGACAATGAGATGCACAACAGTTCTCTGAAATAGTCTTTATTTTTGGTATCATGGTTAATGTTGTATCATATGAGCAGCCAGGCACAGCTCGTACAAGACTGCATAAAATGTCAGCACTACAGCAGCGAAGTCTTTTTGTCTCACCTTGCAACCACACTTAATGTACATTTAAAATAAACATACATTAACAGAAAACAACTTAGTGCTTGTCCACTAATTAACAGCATCGATGAGACATTGCAGACATTTAATTTGCAGAATAAATGAATGAGAACATCTAGAATTTGAGATAGAAAATATACCCCTCATGGTGTTAATATACTGTAATGTTTTGGTTATATTGATTATAGCACAATATTATTTTAAGGCTTCCTTGTAAAGAATGCCCTTCTTTAATTACAGGACTACTGTACATGAATAACATAGTTTTTATCCTAATAACACTCTAGACACTAGAGACACCAGGCCCTTTATTTGTGACACGTTAAATGTGCACAGGCATTGTAGGATAGCACATCCTCTAGAGGTGCTAGTGTTCTTGATATGTTATTTTAGTGACAGTTGGGAAAAGAAATCAAAGCCTGCTGAGTTAAGCAGATTACTGACGATGATGATGATGCATTTATTTAGGCTGCTGACTGGATGGTTTCCAGGTCTTGGGGCTTCTGGAAGCTTTTGAGCATGGCATATTTAAAAAACCAAAAAAAAAACATGATGATTCTCATTATCTCTCCTCCTATGCATTTCTCTATATCAGGGCTCTTCATGTAAAGAGTCCACAGCCTCCAACAGGTGGAGGGCAAGGCTATACTGGGCGTGGTTTTCGGGGAGCATCTCGATGACTTTGTTGATCAGTCGACCGCTCTGAGAAAGAGGTACTGAAGGACAGCGCAGCTCACTGGGGTCCTAAAAACACACAAACCATGATACAGGTGAGTGTAAGATGGTAAGAGATTGGCGAACTGTGCAGCCCGTGTATTCTTACCATAGCCTTTAACCAGGTGCAGAGGGTGGGTGGCAGACGGGCCAGCAGCTCCATGTTGGGTTTGGTCTGTGACTGGGAGTGGAGTAGGGAGAAAGAGAGTCTCTGACCAGTCAACACCAGAAGCTGAGAGCCCAAAACATCCTTGTCCTGCACCTCCATCATCACCTGAGAGATTATGATAGAAAGAAAAAGTTGAAAAAAAAAAATGACAAGAAAGAAAGAAGAAAAATGACAAAAATAAAAAGATACACAGAAAAAAGAGGATAAATAAAGAAAAATGATAAAAAAAAAAACAAATGAAAGAAAGAAAGAAAATTACAAAAAAGGAGAAAATAAAGAAAAATTAATAAATAATTACAAACAGAAAAACAAAAGAAAGAAAAAAAAAAGATCATTAGCATATATATTTTTTATATATATTTCACTCCTGTATGGATGCTCAATAGGTTTAACAAGTGTGTGTGTGTGTGTGTGTGTGTGTGTTACCTCCTCTGCCCGCAGGTCCAGGCCCTGGTTGTAGAGCTCACAAACGAGGTGTCTGCGTAGTATGTCAGAATTGACTTGCAGTAGAGATGAGAGCTCCATACACACGGACGGCCACATGTCTTCAGCGCCGCTGTGTTTCACACCGTTCTCCTCAGCTTCAGCTAGAACCTTCACCCAGCCTGTTAACACGTTCATCAGAAACTGCACACACAGTAATACAGTACATCAACTTTGGTTTCAGAGGTGAGCTATAAACATCTTACGACCTGTCATCTGTAAATCTTTTTAAGTTAATATGTGGTCAACATTTCACTATCACTGTACAAGATGCATGTTAGACAGACTACAAAATAAAACTTTTAATATTTATTTTGGTTGGAGGCATTCTTGTTGAGAGCAGTTCAGACTCACTTCTTGTCTCATAGCCACCAGGTTGGGGTCCATATCTCCACTGGGCAGCAACTGAATGGACGACAAATCTCTAAAAAATGCATTCTTGCCCTGTAGACCACAGAAGAAGACAACATGAATTAAAAGCAAAAGAACATATATTTTGCATGAAAAGGAAATTGCAATAATCTTTTCTTTCTTGGAGTGATATCTGAGTGAAATGGCATATCGAACGAGAAAAAAAACGTAGGGTAAGACTTTTCCTAATTTGCTTTTCAAGATTTTGCTAATTTCATGCGAGTGACAGACTGCTGGAGGCGACGAATTATTGTTCAGTCCTTGCTTTGGTGAGCATGTCATCAGAGAACAGATGTGGGAAGTTATAATGATGTGCACGGATAAATAATTCAGAAAAAAACTGCCACATTCAAAAAAAAAAAAAAAAAGAAAGAAAGAAAGAAAAAGACAGATACATAGTTGAGTGTGACAGGAAATTGGTGCATGTTGCAAGTTTTAGGAGTCAAACCTGTGTCACCCACATCACTTCACCATGACAAACACTTCATCATGACTGAAGTTTTAATAAGGTGTGCATGTATAAATGCATAATATAATAGTGGTTTTGTTGTCCTTTTTTTTTACCTTGCTGTCGAACAGACTGAGCGGTTTCAGGCGCAGAGAGAAGGTCAATGCAGCATGTAGCAGTGACGCTAACACACAGTGATGCTGAACGAGAGGATAGTGGACGGATCTCTGATCCAGAGCTAACTCCACAATAGACACTGGACCCTCAGCGCCGCCCCACACTTCCTCCACGCACACATCTGGAGCAGACACTTCCTCCACCCCTGAATCCGCCTGAGAGAGAAAAGAAGTTTAGAATATATTTCACACTTTTATTTCAACTCATAAATTGCTAACCATTATTGAAAAAGCCACAGTATCTTAAGGCATGCTTCCACGCATGCATCCACTGTTTGATCAGTCCTTACTCTGGAGAAAAAAGGAAAGGAAGGAAGAAAAGAGGAAGATGAGACCTCCATCAGAGCCTGCAGTAACTGCACACAGGACCCCAGGAAACTCCTCACGGCAGCATCTCCCATTCCGACATCCTAAACACACACATACACGTTAATTCAAATGAAACACATCTAGATTGAATTCATTCTTTGTGTCTTCTCTTACCCGTCTGCACAGCCGGTCTTTAGGTGCCTTTCCCACCTATATCAACACATGCAAAGTCAATTATTTAATCTTAATCACAGCACACAAAGAGAAAGAGCCAGAGTACACAGACACACAAACCTTCTCCATTAGGAAGGCAGCAGCTGAAAACCGCTTGACTATGAAGGTCTGCCACATCATAGCAGAGACACCTGAGGGAAGAGCATAGTTGAGGGAGAGAGAGTTATTCTTCTGTTGTGGCAACTTCCTATTCATTGCTCAGCCAACAGAAGCCAGCTTTCACTTAGTCATATATGTCATTTTTATTATTGACTCTTACCTAACTGAATGTGAGGACTGGAGATCATCTTCAAAAACTCCACTGACCACTCTAAGTACTGTCCCACCTGAACAGAAAGAGAGAGATGAAGTGTCCTCTGTGATTGGCTGATATTTCTCCAGTATTACTAAACAGCCAATTGCAAGGAATTACAGTTAGTTCACTGCTCCATTAACAATTTTTTGTAGTTTTAGAAGTTTTTGGAAACTAATAAAGGCAATTCTTTCACTAAATTAATGTCAATTAATGAAAAACAAAAGTCATTTGGTTCCAGTATTTATTTTTAAGTTCTAAATAAGACCTGGTTATTGGTTCCCAACCCTATTATAAGAAAGCTTTAAAATCTTTACCTCTGGGTCTTTGTTCCACTGAACCACATTTTCCCAGCTACAGTGAGCAAACAGAACATCAGGAGACAGAGAGTTTGGGAACCGCTGACACACACACTCCAGCAGCTCTGAGACAACACACACACATGCTTTAGTCAAACACAGAACACACACACAGATGGCTAAAAGAAACTCTTATAAATAGAAACCACCATAGAACCATTTTAACTGATCTAACATCTAAGTCACATGATCAAGAATCTCCACGGTTACCCTCCAGTTTCTCTTCGGTGCCTTGCTGAAAGGGCTGTTCCGTGGGCTCATTCTCTCCCCTCCGTTGAAGAATCTTCCTCAAGAGATCTGGAGACACACCCTGTCTGAAGATATATTTTGAAACACAGTCTGCTACACCACCTAGAAGACAAAAAACAAAAATATTAAAACACTATAAATTACTTGTTTGCCTTTTATCTGGTATGAAACCATTTTACTCCAGGGTCACAGTTGTGCTGCTTAACATTTTTGTGGAAAACGTGATTTTTTACACAATTCTTCGATAAAGTTCAAAAGAACAGCATTAATTTAAAATAGAAATCTTTTGTAACATTATATCTTTACTGTCACTTTTTATTAATTTAAAACATCCTTGCTGAATAAAAGTATTAATTACTTAAAAAATCTTACTGACCCCAAACTTTGCAATGGTAGTGTATGTGTGTTTTATGCACCTCTGCCACTCTCTAATAGTGTTTTGACTGAGCAGCGTGTAACAGCGCCCCCTGTAGAGCCCTGAGGAGACGGCAGACAGAGAAGCGTCTGCAGAGCAAGAACATCCTCCAGCTGCTTTATACACACCACCCACTGCTCCAACTCCAGAGAAACACACTCCCACCCCTCCTGAAACTGCAGAGAGAGAGAGAGTTACACACACACTGCACCAATTCTACAGACAGAGAAAAAAGACACACACAGAGGCACCTTGCTCTCTGCCAGCCTGGTGATGGCATTCTTGGCTACACGATGAGCGACTAGAGCAGCCAGTAGTGCGGAGGCCGCGCTTTCAGACTGAACACATGCTGTGCGGACCTGCTGCCACCAGGGTGAGACACACTGGCCATCCCATGACTCATCTACTGCTCCTGATGCACACACATTTGAAATATTAATATACATGATAAAATATAGAGAACACAAGGTCAGTCTCTCTTACAGATGATGTTAAAAACCTTTCATGGAGCTGAGAGTAGACAGCAACGTGTGCAGGTGTGAAACGGCGTCTGGGCACTTCAGTACTTCTTTCTCTTTGTTCAGCCAAACTGACAAGAGCAAAGACTGCCAGATAGAAACACAATGTGAAATCAAAAGGAGAGATTTTCATAAAAAGCAAAAATCTCAGCAAATTCATGTTCTTTTCTAATTATTCCATTCTCCAATATTTTTTTTTTCCTTTTTACATCACTTTATCTTACCAATAGCTGCTGAGGGCTGATGCCACTTTCCTGTAGAGTCTCACACACTCTCTGTAAAGGACTCTGTCCAGACAGACAACCCCAGAAAAGGAAACTACCTGAAGGCATACAAAGTCACACATCAATTAATCACTTATATAATGAATGAGTGATGCACCAATATTAAAATTCTGAAGATACAGATAATTATTTGTATGTTATGGCTGAGAACCTTTAAATGGCCATTTTTAATATTATACTGTATACTATTTTGTCTAAATACATTAAAAATAATAATAATAATAATAATAATAATAAAAACTCAAACCAATAATTTAAAATACTACAAGGGAATTTAGGCAGTACAAAAATGGATATTCATTTTAAGATTTGCCAAAGAAAACATTTGGTTATTGTTGTGTTCACTTAAAGATTAACTTTAAGTAAATATTAGGGTAAATGAGTTTTAAACAATTAGATTTCCATTATCAATCAATATATGAAAAAATCTCTAATATCAGACCATATAACTGATATCGCACCTATACATTGTGTACCCCTAAATTAATACTTACACAAAATGTAAAACAATAAACATTTATGACACTTAAAGTCCCCCTGCAGTCAACAATTTTATCCCTTATTCCCTTAAAATTACATATTTTGGTAGAGTTTTTTCTTTTCCTGTGAAAATAATTTCTTCATCCCTAAAAAATTGCTTGAATGTTACTCCCTTGTTTCATTTAATATATGTGTAACCATGAATATGCAAATTAGACCCCGCCTCCACTCCATCACACCAACTCGGAGTACCTCATCCAGTCAGTCAACTGTGGTAAACGCTACACAGTGGCAAGTGGAAATATTGGTTTAATTCAGCCATATATATATATATATATATATATATATATATATATATAATTATACAGGCTTACGTTTTATGTAAGGCTCTCTACAATTTTGGACACCTGACAATAAATTATATGATTAGCATTTGGCTTGACTACGTTATCAAACAGGTAATAATGTGTTGCCAATGTTACACAAAACATGTTCCCATTCACCATCTCAGAGTCAGAGAGCTGCCTTCTAAAATCAGCAATCTTAGGCCCTGTCCCAAATGGCACCCTAAACACTCGCAGTTTTTTTTACGAGTCCGCACTTTCGTGATGTAACGCCGCTTGACTGTCAGGAAGAAGTCTGCTGCAGAGCATGCTTCAGTATGGGCTTGGCAAAAGTGTGCATCAAGGGCACATATCGATGGCAAAGAGGGCGCTCGTGAGCAACCTTTTGAAATGTTAAATGACAAATGGGACACCCTACGGTCTCATGGACTTAATGGACACGCACACACGGCAGCCACTGTAGGTCTACAAGACCGAAAAAGCATATGAAGTGTGCCTTAGATGATCTGAACATCATAGAAAGTCAGTGGAGAAAAGCCCTGCCCCTGCATGCTGACGGGATACGTCACATGTTTGTGATGGTAGGAATTGTCGGTAGGAACTGTCTTCAACACGGTGTTGACTGATGAATTTGTACATGGTTTGTCTTAAACCATGTTAAAAGCACCACATAGACATAAACAACACTAAAACTTGATTTAAAACATTAAAATAATGCACAAAAATAAATGCATAGCAGGGAGCATTTTACCCAGTTGGGTCCAGTCGGTATCAGGTTGTTTAATCACTCTGAGCTCTCCATTCACCCATTCCAACTGAGACAGAAATGTTCGGACTGGCAGCGGCAAACTAGAGTCTTCAGCAAATGAGACGCAGGGCCGAGAGTTCATCTCTGTGTATCGTTGCAGAACTGGGGCAACACGAGCAAGATCCTCCTCAATGCCAGAAAACGATGGCTGTACAGAGAGCAGAAGCCTTTAGTTCAAATCTTGGTGTGACAATGATACATTAGTTTAGGTTAACTGTATAGTGTCTGTTAGAGTTGTCAAAAGTACCGATTTCGGTACCTAGTCGGTACTAAAATTTTAAAAATGTGACGCTTTGAGCGCTGTTGAGCGGATCCTAAACACCTTCGATTGGCCCGATGCGCTCATCGGATATGTCTGTGATTGGCTTCAATGATCAACGCTTCAAAAACGTTGTAAATAGTCATCAATGACGCTTTTACCGAGCGCTTACACAGATACACACGGGAGCGATTGAAAGCAGGCATCTATCACGGACCAGTCCCACTCCCGCAAACGCTCCCACTCCCGCTTTCAAAACGCTTTCAAAGTCAAACACTTCCGTGTGCTTTCAAGCACTCCCGTGCGTTGATCACTATAGCCAATCACAGACATATCCGATGAGCGCGTCAACACAATGGCCAATCAGAGGTGTTTACGAATCTGCTCAACAGCGCTCAAAGCGTCACATTTTTAAAATTTCAGTACCGATTGGTACCGAAGTCGGTACTTTTGACAACTCTAGTGTCTGTGTGCATGTGTTACTCACATGTTCTGGCTCAGTGGGTGATGTATCTGGTGTGTGCAGTAATTGAACGTCTGTATAGAGCTGGAGAAGTTTGAGCTGGGATGAACAAAACTGCAGCAGCGACTCATCCACTGCTTCAGGATCTAATACGAAGACACATGAAAAAAAGTGTTTAAAAATGAAAAATACACAACGCCCAGCAAAGGTTGAGGAAGTTACCTTGTTCTTTCAGGCTAGCCAATAATGCACGAGTAACGTGGGTCAAACAGGACACTGGTGCATTCTTATTGGACAGCAGTGACTCCAGGGCCTGTCAATCAATAAGATATTTTATTAAAGAATATTTAAAGTGTGTATGTTAGTGTGTGTGTTTTACTAACCTGTTTCTTAATAGCTGGATGTTTAATGTCCAGTAACACACTTTGTGCTTCACTCTCAAGCAGAGCTGTCAATCAAAGGTCAAAGGTAAACTCAAACATGTGAACACAGTGCAATAGAACTAAAACACAACATTGGGTAATAGTTCTTAAAAAAAAAGACAGCTTGAAAATGTTCTGATGTATATGTATGGTCTCTCATGAATAATAATGAGGTATATCTGACCTGGCTCCACTTCCCTGGCCCTCAGTAGAGTGGTGAGTCTCCTCAGCAGGTGCATGTCTTTAGCACGCTCACTCTTCTTATCACTGACCAACACAGAGAACAGAGACATCTGTGCTCACCTGCATTATGTGGGATTTTTTGTTATTAATGTACATGTGTTCATGAATATTTATGTATGAGTGTGTACCTGAGTGCCAGGTGGAATGGTATGGTGATGGCTCTCAGGGCTCCATTAACCTGGTCAAACAGACACACCTGCTGTGTGTGTATTTGCCAGCCTTGACTGGTTACACTATTCACACCCATTAACCTGTGACCTGCGTACAGCAGCCTGAGAGAGAGAGAGAGAGAGAGAGAGAGAGAGAGAGAGAGAGAGAGAGAGTCATGAATGAATATGCATTTTCTAATTGTGGCAATGTTTTTTAGTTTTTTTTCTCCGATTGTGTACCTGCAATTTTTGCCTACAGTAAAAGCCCCTACTCGTGGTCCATGCTGAGTTCCCCACACCTCTAAAATGCCCCTACGTGGGGCATAAATCACCAGAAACTGGGCGTGCCGGCGGGGCATGGAGGGAGATGTGGCTACATCCCTCTCCCCAGGAGCCTCTGACACCTGCACCCACCCCAGCTGAGCGTCACGATAGCCTACACACATAATACAGACATTAAGAAAAAGATTATTGTTTATATACACTACAGTTTATTATTATATTATTATTATATATTATTACAATTTAAAATAACTGTTTACTGTTTTTTTTCATTTTTTTTTATACATTTTAAATTGTAATTTATTCCTCTTACGGCATAGCTGAATTTTCAGAAGCCATTTCTCCAGTTTTCATTTTCACATGATCTTTCAGAAATTATTTAGTGACCAAGAAACATTTTATTAAGAAATTGTGCTGCTTAAAATAAAACTGATACTTTTTTGTTCAGGATTCTTTGAAGAATAACAAGTTCAAAAGAACAGCATTTATTTGACACAGAAATCTTATGTAAAATCATGATTATCTTTACTTCTTTTCAATGAATAAAAATATTAATTTCTTTAAAAAAAAAACTGACCTCAAAAACATTTGAACAGTAGAGTGTATGTAATTATATATAATTTATATTATTGCATATTATAATTTATAAATACTAGTATTATAAATATAAAAATACTATATTCCATTTATTGTTTTATTTAGTTTTATTTATTTAAATAATTATACAATTGAAGTATATATTTAATAATTCTATTTTTAAACCAATATTATTTTACAATAACCTTCATAATTATTTTTTTAATGTTTTAAAGATTAAATTCATAGTTGAATGCTTTCAGTTTTTTCAAAACTAAAATATCATTTATTAGAAAAAATTAACCTTTAACTACGCGTCATATGGACAGTGCATAATGATACTGATTTGCTGTAATGTTTTTGAGTGCATTCGTTCACTAAAGCATTCGCCACACTGATTCAAATCTTGTGTGTCACAAGATACTTGTGCAATTTAATAGGAAAAGGTTCATAAGATGCTTGTTTGCAAATCAGACTACATTAGTTGCGCTACCCTTCCACATCCTGATAGTGATGCCTCGTGCCACGTCCAGCAGCGTGACTCTGCCAAAGTCATCTGTGACTCCAGCCATAGTGTTACATGGAGAGAGACAGATAGACTCGCCATGTCGACGAGAATCTGGAAGACCAAACCTGATGAAAGCAGAAAGATGAAATTGTGCACTTAAATGAGTTAAATGTGGTGTGTATCAGTGTTCGGTAAGTTACTCTAAAAAAGACTTCTAAAGGGAGAAGTTTAGATTAAAATATACATTTCAACATTAGATGTTAAATTTTGATGTTAAATCCACTTTTGTTTTATATAGAATTGTTTTATACAGTCTATTACATCAGAAGTAACTAATTTAATTACAGAAAAATTAAGAGTAATCCTTTACTTTTTCAAAGGAAATGTAAGTAAATTACTGTAATTACAGTAATGCATTACACCCAACACTCGTACGTATATGATTAAAAGAAGTTAAAAAGCGACGTTGGGAGGAAGTGTGACTGCATACAGATTTACCTAACTGGAAGGGCTGTGGCCGGCTCCACCTTTGGCTTCTGTTTCTGCACTGACTCCTCTTCATTTTTACTCTTCCATCCCAACCAACCACTATGGAGGAAGAAAAGAGAGACAGAGACCAAGAATAAGTAAACATGGCTTGAGCTTGAACATGACAGGCCAGCGCTAATGAGAGCCAAGAGTTAAAATAACCCAGACACACAGACCTGGCAGCACTGAACAGAGCTGATGTGAGTTTGCTGGCCACAGCCAGAGCCACATGGGAGAGAAGAGGCTGAGAACTGCCCTGAGATATGAGAAACGAAAAATGACCATAATCAACAGGAAGAGCCACAAGCACCAAAAACAGACCAAGGAAAAGATGTGTATGTTGCTGAGTTCGGAGCTGCATACTACTCTTACTATTTCTGTCATAAAAAGATATGATAAAAGGTAGTACGAGTAGTATACTAGTATGCCGTTCTGAATTCAGCATGTGTGTTTATACCTCTATAGCGTAGTAAAACCCAGTATAGGGTCCTCCTCCCACTGCGATATACTGACTCATAGCAGGAGGGCTTCCTTTAACCGAAGCATGATATCCTCCCAGAATAGAGGCGTTTTTCATCTGATCGAACACACTGAGAGTAGTAATACCTGAAAGAGACAGACATTACCTTACTACCAAATACCGTTCAAAAGTTTGGGATCAGTAAGATTTTTTTTAAAGACATTAATAGTTTTATTCAGCGAGAATGCATTAAATTGATCAAAAGTGACAGTAACAAGATTTCTAATATTACAAATAAGTTAATATTTCAAATATATGCAGTTTCTCTTTGAGATTTCCATTCAAGAAGAAGAAATGTTTCTTGAGCACCAAATCAGCATATTAGAATCAGCATACCCCAAAATTTTGAACAATAGTGTATACTAACAGTTTTTCTACTGTGCTGTGGCTTTCTGTTCAAAAAGGATAAAGAAGAAACTGTTAGAGAAATTAAATAAAAGAAATCTCTCTTACCGATGCTGGAATGGTCTGCAATTGTTTCCATATCTTGCAGGCCCCACTTCTTATAGGCCAGCGGCGGAGGCTGGATGACATCACTTCCTGCTGCTGCCGCTAAAAGGCAAGGGGACAGATACAGGGAATAAAAGGGTTTAAAAAAAATATTGCTAAAGACAAAATAAAAATATGTAAGGCACTACTAGTCACACTATAATCTGGTCAAAGCCTGATACACATTGATACACCAGCACTCTCTCTCTTACCTCTGGCAACCTGGTTTCGACAGGCACGTAAAGACTGGAAGAGACTAAAGCCATCGATGGTGACTAGGGCTGCTGGGTACAAAATACTGAGCTCCTCATGCTGATATAGAGACAGACATTTCAACATAAAATCAGAACATCATCAGACTAGATTGATCCACTGTTTAAGCTAAGGTGACATGTCTAACCATGCTAAGAATTGCATAATAAGTGCTTTGTCCAGAACTGAATACATCAGTCAGTGTAAGAAGTATCGGTACCTGTTCCGTTACTCCAGGGTGACGTGGAATCTCATAGGTGCGACATTTGAGTCGCAGCACAGGATCTTCATGCAACAACTGGGCCAACAGAAGAACGCCACTCTACACACAAACATATAAATGATGGATAAGACCAGTGGATTGTCTGCTCTGCTAATACTGGTCTGGTTTTGATTAAATATTACATATTAATGTTTAAAATTAATGCATTAAAGAGCCCAATTCAGTTGGTGAGTTTATAGGTCAGAAAGTGTAACAGTACCTCTGTGTAGAAACGGACATAACCTGAGCTGAATCCAACCACAATACAGGTCCAATCAGGTCGGCCGGTAGAACTTCTAAACACATAAACAGATAATGAGCACATGCATTACCATTCAAAAGTTGGTTGGAAAGATTTTTTAATGTTTTTGATTGCATTTATTTGATCAAAAATACAGTAAAAATAGTAATATTGTGAAATATTATTACAATTTAAAACAACTGATCTGTTTATACAGGAGTGTGCGTGTAACTGTGATGTTCTTACCTCTTCTGGCTGGCCAACGGAATACAGATAACACTACTGATACACTCTCTGTCAAAAGAAAAGACAGAAAATTGAGAACAAAAATAAAAACATTATCTTTTTTTCTTTTTTTTCTTCTGCCTCTTAGCATTCTATTTGTTACAATTCCTCTTATTACAATCATATATTTTTATTAAATGTTTAGAACTCCTCTACTCATATCATAATATTGCCCAATCCTTTGTTTTTGTCTTGTACTCATCCATTCTTTTTTGTGGGATTAGATTCCTTTATGTTATTTCCCATAAAACCATCCAATCCTAACCCTCCCCTCTCCTTTTCCATCTCTCACCCCTCTTCAACGCTCAGCGTTCCGCTCCAGGTCACAGTAAGGGTCATTTCCTCCTGCCCACTTTCAGTTGTCCGCCACTTAGCTGCCAATCAATCAATCAATCAATCAATTCACATATGAGTTATACCAATCAATAACCAAACAGCAATAAAGAAGAGATTAATCAATTACTGTGTGTATGTGCTCTGTGCGTACCAGAGAGAAATGCGGCTTTATGCTCCCGAGCAATGACCAGCAGATCTGAGCAGGGTGAGAGAGACAGCACACAGTCCTGCAGCCAGGGGGTGCTTTGCTGCTGCTGCTCCTCCTCCTCAGTCTAAGTCGAAAAACACACAATAGCAATTTTGTAGCATTTTGTCAAGTAAATAATCACATCATTTTCATTTTTTAGTACAAACCTGAGCTCCATCCTCTTTACCGTCAGGGTTCTCCCAGGAGCCCCAATCCGAGTCATCCCACGTTAACTCATTCTCTAGAGAGAGAAAATTATGTGCGGTAAATAATGATGTATATATTCACATTTAACAGTCGGCTCAATCTGGTTATTCAACCTCTGTGAGAGCTTACATATACACAGTCTTAACCTTTTTCTCTCTATCTTTCATTCCCTGCATACTCATTTCTCCCTCTCTACGTCACAAACCCACGTCACAAAACCACGTCATAAATCTCGAATGCAAGGTCCCTTCCATCTTCTTTTCTCCTTGTCTTTCTCTTCATGGATCTTTCGTTCATTCACTGTCTCTAACGCAGTCAACATGTTTCAGGATCTTTCTGCAGGATGACTCATTCACCAAGGGCAAACACACCTCCCTTCATCTCTCTCTTTCTCTCTGCAGGGAGTGAATAAGTTATTCTGCATCACAGCCAGGCATTTTACTTTTAACATTTTTTTTCTATTTCAAAATTCACCAACACACTTTCCATTGTCTTATCATTAGATCACTATAAAATCAGTATATTTTATATCCCGCTAAATCTAAACCTAACTCTCACATAAGTCTTTCTGCATTTATATATTTTACTAAAGACATTATTTATGTTAATTATGCTAATATGCTTTAATCGTCGTGGGGACACTGTGGTTCCCATTATGCAGGTAAAACGTAACCCAACACAAACAGTCTGTCATGACTGTGTTGTTCTGCATTTATCTCGCAAAATCCACTTTTCAACTGTACCAACACACCCGAACTGACACCCATAAATCATTAAACAACCGCAGTGCAGGAGAACCATCATTAAACTGGACTTCACATACACATACAGACTGACCCCAGCAGTACCTGCTTGTGCTTTCTCTTCCTCCGGGCCGGCTTTGTTGTGCTTAGGGAACAGAAACTCTCGCACCTGTCTGAGCTCCTGGACCCGACCGAACTCCAGCAGACAGCAGGACATGATTAGGGCGGAACGAACCGGACCCAAAACCTGCGGATTCTACGACATAAACCCACTGTCCGATACACCTACCGCCTCTTAGTGTGTTTATGAGCCTGTCAGTGAAGTTTGTGAGGGTGTTGATTGTTTTTTGGACCCGAGCGGGTCAGAAAATCCAGCTGAGGTGTCAGTGTGTTGTTTTGATGTGAGTTTGGGATGACACATCCACATCCGCTATAGACACGCTAATCGCGCTGCTGCCCCCTGCTGACCTGGAGGACACGCACGATGATATAATATAATATAATATAATATAATATAATATAATATAATATAATATAATATAATATAATATAATATAATATAATATAATATAAAGTATAATGTAATATAATATAATATAATATAATATAAGTATAATGTAATATAATATAATATAATATAATAACGAAGAGTGTAAGAGCAGAGAACTGTTTTTATTTAAACTCTTAAAACAGTTTCTTTCCTCAGAGGTGAAGATAATAGATCCTTTCATTCCGGTATGCTGGTTATTTGTATATATATATTATATATTACTATTATTATATTATATGAAATGAAATGCAGGGAGACCATGGGTTAGTTGTCACACTTTATTTTTATTTTATTTATTTTTATTTATCAATACATACCGGTAGGCTTTTCATTAACATTTAAAGAGTATAACAATTATTAAACAAAACACACACACACACACACACACACACACACACACACACACATATATATATATATATATAAATTTGATCCTGGGAACATAAAATCCTTTATGTTAAAATATAACTTACCTACATTATATTGTTTATTGTTGTCTGAATGTTTGCCAGTGTGATTTCATTTTTCACTTGCTTATCCAACAGTTATAGCAAAAATAAGATTTATAGTACCAGCAGCCTTCATGTGTATAAGTGTTTAACATTATAAGAACAAAGATGTTCTACACAGGAAACCTGATCATGGAGAAGAGAGTTCAAATAAGAACAGATTGTGCTAAGAGAAGAATTTCACCAGAAGCCAATGAGGTCTCCATGAAGACATCTAACAGATCTCAGCTTTCATCTCAAGACCAAAAGGTAATAAAGAAACATGTATTAGGAGCTGTTACTGCATGTGCGGACTGCGCCTGTCACTGATCAATCTCCTTCACCTCACAGAGCAGGGTCAGGGACTGCAGGCTGGTTCAGTTGCTGAGAAACAGCCAGTTGGGCTGTTGGCTGAGTGAGATCTGTGCAGGCAGAGTCGCACTCCAGCTGCTGACAGCCGGCCTCTTCCTGCTGTTTGTCTGGCTCATGGCGGAACTGCATGTGGTCCTGCCCTGCCTCCTTCTGTGTGGCTGCCTCTTTAATGTGCCACTCAGGAAGGCAGTGAACACAATCTGGGCCTGGATAACAGTTCCTGTAGGGGATAATGTGGTGGAGAAGGTGCCCCACACTGATGGACGCACTGAAAAAGCATTCTGATAGACAAAACCTTACCTTTAACTGCAAACCTCACTGAGACTTCCATGTTTTTGTATGGAAAATGAAGAAGGCTTTTGTTTAAAGTGGTGGTTAATTATGATTTCACTTTTTTAACTTTAGTTAGTGTGTAATGTTGCTGTTAGAGCATAAACACCATCTGCAAAGTTACAATGCTCAAAGTTCAAAGCAAAGGGAGATATTTTCTTTTAAAAAATTCTCTGTTTAAGGACTACAACAAACGGCTGGTAGGGACTACAACGTGCTTCTTCCTGGGTTAGTGACATCACTAACCCCAAAATTTATATAAACCCTGCCCCCAAGAACACTCAACAAAGGGGACGAGGCCATGTTGGGCTGCTTTAGAGAAGAGGAAGCGTTGTTGTAGTAGAGTGTTGTTGCCATGCTACCATTTTACGCCGGACTGCTTCACAAACGAGGGTCAATTCAACGCTGGATTTGCACAAAAGATTAACATGACGGCACATGCTAGTCGATAAGTTGAATCCACAGCAACTGGTTTGAACAATGTAAGGCTGAGCTCCGTTACTGACGATCGTCATTTTGGCTGTGTGGGATTTTCCAGCTTTGTTGTTGTTGATCAACCGAAGTGCAAGCTGTTAAAGCTCCACCCACTTTTGGAAAGCGGCCGAGAGCAGCAGCTCTTTGCATTTAAAGGGACACACACAAAAAAGACGTGTTTTTGCTCACACCCAAATAGGGGCAAATTTGACAAGCTATAATAAATGAAACTTCACAGACACATTCCCAGGGGCACCAGAGACTTATATTACATCTTGTAAAAGGGGCATTATAGGTCCCCTTTAAATTTAGTTCAGAATTAATTTTAGCATTGACTTTAGTCTTGCTGGTCATTGAAATTGCCAGGTAAGACATGCATGTTCCTTGACCAGCTGACCTTTTATTGGTCCTGAAACAAGATCATAACATTGTGATCAAACACTAATAATGAACTAAACTAAAATTCAACTAATCCAGAGTTGAGCAAAATTTAACACTGAAGAATTGACTCAGTTTCAATTGATGAGATGAAATTTGAATTCCACGGAGGAAATCAAACAGGAATTTTACTAGCAAGGTAAACTCTGTCTGTAAAGGTGTAGTCACATTTACCGTTGCTTGGGGAAATTTCACAGCTGAAAGAAAGATCAGATGTGACAAAAATACAATGAATAATACGGAAGTAATGATGATGAACTAACCTCAAACAAAAAGGATGGCTTTCCAAAAAGCCTTTTTTTCATGGATGATTTTATAATATTGAGTGTAGTGTTAAGGCCCGTTCAAAACAAGGATGATAACTGTAATGGTAACCAGTGTTGGGGAAAGTTACTTTTAAAAGTAATACATTACAATATTGCGTTACTCCCTAAAAAAAAGGTAACTAATTGTGTTACTTTTTATGAAAAGTAATGTGTTACATTACTTTTGTGTTACTTTTTCTCCCCTGGGCTGGGCTTGCTTGTTTGTTTTTTAATAACAACAAAAAAAGTTCTATTTTTGGCAAATGTTAAGGCCCTTTCACACCAAAAGTGAAATGATTTAGCCTAAGGCTGAAGGAAAAGCATATTTACGCCTGTACAGTAGAGGGCGCAGCTCAAACAAACCTTTCAGGTGTGCTGACATTCTGGATTAAAGAAGAACAGGATACAGGAGAAGCTGTTCAGCACTCTTATTTCTAAATCTAATCTAAAGTAATTTTTGCTTATTGGTATGGTTGAACTAGATCATTGAAGGTCAGCAGCAAAAACATTGGTTAATAAAGTGAGATTAAATACATAAAGTATATTTGTGTAATTTAATATAGTTATTACAGATTTGTTTCCTTTACTAGTTACTTGAAAAAGTAATATGATTATGTAACTCAAGTTACTTGTAATGCGTTACCCCCAACACTGATGGTAACTAATAAAGTTTTAATAATCATTTTAATTATATGAGAATAGGGAAGTCCACACCACGACTATAATGATAACGGCACATAGGAAAGATATAGTTAGAATCACAATATTACGGGAAATTTCTTTGCCAAAGGAAATCCATGAGGTGAAATTGCAGCAATGGTAAATGTAACCAAACCTTAAGGTCTATAAACCTTAAAAATTCAAAGTTTTTGTCAAAGTTAAAAAATGTAGTTACATGATTTTCATTTTAATTTTACTTCCTTAATCCTTACATTCAAATCTGAACTGCACATCTGCATCTTCAATTCAAAGTTTGAATTGAATATTCCTAAAATCTTATTGTTTAACTGATTGAACATGTCCTACTCAGAAACCATATATGTAAAATATACATATATATACATACAATATATATATATATACACATTATATTATATATATATATATATATATAAAGTCCAGTTTACTTCAGTTTTATATGCACAAAAACAGCAGCAGAGGCAGGACTGCAATTTGATTGATTAAACACATTTATTCAGGTCATTAAACAAATCAATCATGTGAAATTTCATATGGTACTTCAATCAACTGAAAACAATTTCAGCTCATTGTCTGCTTTTGGTTGCACTGAAATAGATCCTGACCCAGCAGGGCTGGAGTAGCCATGACAACAGACCACGGATTGTCCTCCTCATCCACATTTTCCATCATTGGCAAGTTACAGAGCTGCTTATTTTAATGTAACACTTGGAAAAATTCGGTTGAATAGCATCCAGAACTATGGTCTGCACCACTTTAATTAGCCTGGTATTTGTACGGTTGCTAAGGGACACAAACACAGAGGAGGCAAAGAGAGTTTTCTTCCATTTATTAAGTTTGAAGCCCACTTATACAAAACTCATGAACTGCTTTTAGAACACTTTGATAGCTTTCCCAACATTTGGAAATAAATTAAGGAGAAGAAGTAAACAGCAACACACTAAAACAAAAACATTAAAAATAATGAATTATGACAGGTGAATATCAACATGAGAAAATGCAAACCTCACAGAAAGGCATTGTTTATTCACATGTGCTACAATTTTAGGTAAGCTGTTAAACAAATCCAATAGAATCACTTTTAACCTTCTAAATGATGTTGGGAAACTTCAAACAAGTGCAATTCTTTAATATTGTATCAACATCTTCTACTTGGAGGCTCTATGTGTGTCAGTTGTTTTGTTATCCAATGAGAAAATGACTGGTGGATTAAATTGCTTCAGACAGGTTATTACTGATGTGTACATGGGTCATGCAAAGAAGTGTTATGCCGTGACACTTTTCTCCTGAATTATTACTATCATAAGACATAATAACAGCACGTTAAACAAAGGTCTATAGAGTTTTGCTGTATATCCCAGAGGTATTATGAAAACAGAACATGCAATGCCGTTTGTAAATGCAGCTGTGCAAATGTGTGCGTGTCACGGTATCCGAGTTAAAATCCCTTTTCCAGCTTTGTTCACGCTGACCTAGTTTATCGACAATGGATTGTGTCCGTGTTCATGTTAAGTGTCTGCTGACCTGTGATCAAGCACCCTGACAGAGTTAAGTGTGTGTGTGAAAGCCTCTGGTCTTGAAACTTCAGAGTGTAGCGAAATACACAACAAACTTCAATACTTACAATCGTCACTCTTTCTTTATGAATCAACATTAATGTTCAATAATCAAAGAGTACTGAATTAAGGTTTAATAAAATGCTTATATATCAGGACACTACTGAGATCTTTGTGTAAGAGAACGAGTGTGTTTTGCTCTGGGTTCTTTATAGAACAGTTGTTTCCCAAAGCGGTATTATTATTATTATTACTCATGTTAATAAAATACCAATAAACAAACAAGCAGAGCAAAAGAAAAGAGAATTCGACTGGTCACAGCAAAATTTCTGTACACAAATATTAAGAAAAGAGAAAGAGGTTTGGCAGGGTGAGTGGAGAGATTTTAGAGGGGAATTGGGAAAGTAAATTTGCCCCAGATGGGGTAGTTTCCGAAGGTTGGGGGATGGAGGGTGTGGTTCTTGGTGGCAAGCTGCTCACCTCTTCTTGGGGGCTTGGGCCGTACGGGGCGGGGTCACAGGTCGCCCTGAGTTGACCCCACCGTACTGATACTTTGCCTTCTTTTCTGATGGCTTCAGTATCTGAGAAAGAAAAGAGAGTATGTGAGTGCATTGTGAATGTACAATGTGTGTGTGTTTGTATATATATATATATATATATATATATATATATATATGGTTTATGAGGATCCTTCCTGTGTTCTTGTAAACCAAATGGCTTAAAAACATACTAAACTGTTTTTTTTTTAAATGTGTGTGTGAATGTGTGTGTGGATGATGACACACCTGAAAAGAGCACATGAGTGACTCATCCACACTCATCATTCCACCGGCATTGTCAAACTCCCCGCAGTAATTTGGCGCTGAGAACAGAGTGACCAGCTGACGCTTTGCAAAGAACTCATAACCATCTTCAACAACCTGTAAAACACGACAACACTCACTGCACAAACTAAAACACAACCTACATATAGAAGTCATAACCCACCTCAACAACAATTATTCAAAGTTACCACATGGATAGTGGATACTGATTGGTTCAAATGAATTGGTACCTGATGTGCCCTGCAGATTAGGTCCAGATCGTGGCGGTTCAGGAATTTGCTGACTACATCGGCACCAAAAGTGAATGAAACACCACGATCGTTCTCCCCCCATCCCTGAACGTCCTTATCTGGGTCCGACCACAACAAATCACACAGCAACCCTGTAAGACAAAGAGACAGAGAACATGTGTCTGTGATCATATTTTATCCCATCATCTTGAGTTTATAATAAAGGTATGTTGGTTGTTTAAATTATGTTTTTATTAGTGCTCAACCAATATTAAATATCAATGTAATAAAATGTTTTTTAATGGTGAATACAAGTACCATCATCTAGAGCAGGGTGGCTGATGGTAGATCAGGGTTATTATCATTAACTAAAACTTTTATTAAAAATATTTTTGTTAATTAAAATAAATATCAATTAAAATAAAATGTAAATACTACATGAAAAACCTAAACTAAACAAAATCTTGCCTTGGCACCTAACTGAAATAAGTTTAAGTTGAACCATTAAAATTACAAACTGGATTTTTTTTAAATCTAAAACTGAATTAAAACTAAAACCAAAATAAAAATAAATTAAACAAATTACCATATAAAAAAAATGACAAAAGCATATAAAATTACTAAAAATTAAACAAATTAAATTTGAAAATATAAAAATAAAAGCTAATTCAATATTTTATATATATATATATATATATATATATATAAAAAAAATACAATTTATTTGTAGGAAATGCTGCACTAAATTTACTAAAAATTAATTAAAATGTTTTTAATAAATATATATGAATATTTTTAATTATAAAAATGAGGATTATTCATTGTCAAGGCTGTCAGATTTTACATGGAACTGAGACTATATTTTTTTGTCACATGCACACACACACACACACACACACACACACACACACACACCTGTATCTGGGACGTCAGTTGGTCGCATAATCCGACGTATCTGTTCCATTGACTGCAGATCAGGAGAGAGACCTAGAAGATGGACAGAAAAGACAAGAAATATCAGACAGAAAAAGTGTCACAAAGAGCATGCATTAATATTTTTAGACTCAGCTGCCCTATTTTATCAGGCCAAGAGTCACTTCTTTAAAACTATCCATCATTTGTTCACTCGTTCTCACCTCCATGGCAACAGAAAATCTTCTCATCTATGATGGCAGCGATTGGGAGGCAGTTGAAGCAGTCTGTGAATGTCTTCCAGAGTTTTATGTTGAACCTGCGCTTGCCTGTGTCAGACAAATGGACATATTCATAACAATACAGCATCATGCATGACCTGAAAGTTTGTTCAGTGGGTGAGAAAATCAATCAATAGATTTCAGATTGTCTGGTGTGGGTGTGTGTTAATATTTGATGTATTTATATATGCATGTATATTGTGCTCAGATGCTCACACTCATCGTAGAAGCCGTAGATACGGTTGATGGAGGCGCACTCGTGATTTCCCCTCAGGAGGAAGAAATTCTCAGGGTATTTAATCTTATAGGCCAGTAGGAGGCAGATGGTCTCCAAAGACTGTTTCCCTCGGTCCACATAATCACCCAGAAAGAGATAGTTTGCCTCTGGTGGAAAACCGCCATATTCAAACAACCTCAACAGATCTGTGTACTGCCCATGGATGTCACCTAGAGACAGAGAGAGAGAGAGTTTATATGATTGACATCATAAATCAATAAAGTTACATGGATTTAGTTAAATTAGGCTTCAAGTCAAGAAAAGAAAAGAAAAGAAAAGAAAGAAAAGAAAAGAATGGCCAAAAGATCTTAACACCCAAAATTCAGGTTAATGACTCTGGCACACACACACAGGGGTCTCAGGTGTGCCACAGAGAGAAGAGAAATGACCTCAAACCTATCCTCATTACATTCATATTTATATCCTGCTCTACTTACACTCAGATTTCCAAAACCTTGAGAGATAGAGGGGAAGGAATGTAATTAAAATGGTAGAAATGTTGTCCGCTCTGGAGAAAGAGAGTATCTAACCTACCACAGATTTTAAGTGGAGCCTCCAACTCCAGCAGGATGGGCTGGCTGAGGAAGATCTCTCGAGATTTAATGCAGAGTCCTCGAACTTCTGCTTCCGTCATCTGAACGATCTTCCCTGGACGACATCCTCGCACTGAAACAGTAGACATCAAAATCAGTTAACATCTGGTTAACACTGATTTCTAATCCATAAGTGTAACAACTTTACTGCAGCCTCAATAACTAGGACAAATGTGTGATTTTTTAATCACTCAATTCACAAATTGGCACACATACCATACAGTCATTCACTACAGCATATTGCACACAAAAATAGACACTCTGAATTTGGCAAACAGACTAACCTTATTTGCTCTGATCTGATTTATTGAATTTTTACTCCTTGGAAACAAAGGCATGTTTATAAGGTGCTGCATGAGCGCTTCGGAGGAAGAACTAGCAACTGGATTTGGCAAAGTTTGGATTGCAACATCAAATCTTTGGAAGGTATTCAGAGTTTTGCACAGGGGATGTAACTAGATATCTATGAGAAGAACTATATTTTTGGTTTGTTTTCTGAGTTATGACTGGGGGGGGATAAAATCGGTCCTTATTATTTTATATATTTCCTTATATATTTTATTTATATTAAATAAGTTTCTTTTTTCACACCGGTTTACGGTAGGATTTCAGATAAGCACTATAAACATTTAAAACCATGGTTGGTAACTTCATATGTTGGCCAGACAGGTCTCTTCCTGTCTAAGTGGGCCAGAACAGGCTGCAAAGTGGACTTTGTCAACAGTCAAAAGTCTTGCTGTTCAAGATGTCAGGCTGACAATGACACCTGACGCCTTTATCCAATCAAGGTCTAAAGCCCCGTTCACACCACCAGCGACATGCAGCGACAACGAGACATGATCCCATTCATTTTCAATGGAGGGCTGGTGACTTCCGGCGACAGTGAGCGTTGGCGAACAGAATGTAGACGTGTCAAGCAATGCGAGTCACATGACAAAGGTTCAGAAATGTTTAACTTTATGCAAATGAGCAGTGGATTTCGTGAGCGACAAACAATTGGAGTGCAGGGGAGCTCACGTTACTGTCTCGATTGCAGGCAAGACAGAGTTCCAGAGCAATTTCACTGTTTTATATGATTCGACAGTAACCACATACATGGATTTAATAAAACAATGCCTGGAAAAGAAACTATTGGCAGTCTTAGTGAGTTTGATTCATGCATTGATAGTTCGTGTTAATTATATGATGCAGTGAGCAGTTTAGCACTGCTGCAGTTCATATTACAGTTTCCACTGCATTGTTGATTGTTAGGGACAAGAAAATTGATTACTTATCAAATTTGAATGACGCTTTAGAATTTGACAGTATGAGAGTTTAATTCATTGATTTATTGATCGCTAAACTGGTTAATGATTTAATGCACTGAGCACTGCTGTAGTTTATATCACAACATTCTGCAACAGCAGAATGCTACTTTTAATTCTTTTAAGTCTAATTCCTAGTCAAATTAAAATATCTTGGTTTTATATATCATTTGTGATTGCATTTTCTAAAGATATGGCCAGACGTGCAGACTACCAAAAACATTAGAGTGACAGCATTGGAAATGCCCAAAAGCTTCTTCACAGAAGAGACTAGCGACATACAGCGACAAAATCGCTGGCCGTGTGAAAAGGGCTTAATGGTGGCAAATACATAAAAAACAAAACAAACAAACAAAAAAAACCCATTGATTTAACTAATCTTTAATTGATAGTTTTATTTTTAAAAATACTTATGATTTACACTACTATGATTTAAACAAAAGTTTGGGGTCATTAAGAAATGAATAATTTTATTCAGCAAGAATGCATTAAATTGATATAAAGTACTTTTACATTTTTACAAAAAAATCTTTTTCATATAAATGCTGTTCTTTTTTTAAAAAACTGATAATAATAAAAAATAGAATGATTTCTGAAGGATCATGTGACACTGGAGAAGACTGATGCTGAAAAGCTGCCATCACAGGAATAAATTACATTTTAAAATATATTAAAATAGAAAACAGTTATTTTAAAATTGTAGTTATGTTTCGCTATATTACTGTTTTACTGTATTTTTGATTAAATAAATGCAGCCTTGGTGAGCAAAAGAGACTTTCAAAAACATTTTAAAAATCTTGCCAAATCTAGTGTACGAAACATATCATAATAAATAAAAATTTTCATATGTCACATCCTGCTCACATAGTACTGTCAGTGAATGTTGCCGTTTATGTGAGTGGGAATCTTGAGAGTGTCTGGAATTCTGCAGGAATGTTCCCGCCTTGACAGTCGAGACTGTCTTACTGTTAAACAACCATTTTGCAGAGCAGTTTGTCTAAGAACTTCATTCAATGGAGAGAAACTATAAGTGAAAACCTGTAGCTATAATTCACTCTGAGATGGGGACAATGACAGATTAGAAAATTGTGTGTGTGGGGAGAAAAGGTAGAATAGCTGAGAGACAGTATATATGTCACAGGGAAGGAAAAGTTGTGCTCTTTCCTTACAGCCATGATTATGGTTATATAATAGCACTAACCATTTTAGTCTTCAGGCCGTCCACCCTCACAATAACCCACACACACCAGAAATGTTGGAGACACTTTGAAAAGAATGCTGTAACCCCAACTACTGTGTATATAAAGTGCAGAGCACTTTATGAGATTGCAAGCATGGTGCCATTTGTACAGATTGAAGTGTGTATAAGTCTATGAGCTGATGAAATATCCCTGTTATTGCAGCATGACTAAACATAAGAAAAATTTGATTTTGTATGTGTGTATGTGTGTGTGTGTGTGTGTGTGTGTGTTCGACAAGCCACAGTCCAGACCAGTCTAAACTAGATTATGAGCTGGCCAGAAACAACTTGTTCAAAGTAGCAATCGACTACAATTTTAAAACTAATTCCTCGCTCTGATTCCTTGTTCATCATGTTAGCGTCATATTACATAATATATAAGAACGAAATGACACAGACAAGCTAAACTGATTCCCACTACAGCATTTTACAGCAATTCACAAGATTATCCAAGTCCTGACAGGCAGCCATTAGACGGCCCTCCCCGACCACCGTGGGTACGACAGCAGGCTGCTTGATCTTCACAGATAGAGGAGTGTGATCGAGACACACAGATGGAACATGAGAGAAACATACAGAGATGTGTTTGTGAGACCATGAAAATCGAAGTGTGAGGAACTGAGAAGTGGGACGTTAGGGTCACAGATGGCATTGCTGAGTGAGGGTCAGCAGGAGGGTGTTGGGACAGATGGACAGGCACGAGGCCATATCGGTTATCAGGGTGGTGCAATAATCCATGGCGCTTTCCTTTATCAAACTTAAGTGAACAGCAGAAGTTTGTGTAGCAACAAAAGTCACTGAGATGGACAGAAATAACCCATGGTTTATCCTAACGGAAGTCTCCTGAGACAGAAATATTGGTCTTTCTACTACTACTCACAAATATCTGCCATACAGGATAGTAAATGGTTCCAGCATCTATAAAGGCAGAAAAGTAAAAGCCATGGCACATACTAAAGCCAACAATCCAGTCTACAGACGAGGAACCATTACTGAGCAAAGGAGCCATAAACCAGATTTCAGATTATGAATGATAAGTTCAATGTAATGTTCTGAAAATAATACAGTGTAACACTATGAAATGAATGTATTTTAATCTTGGGAAGACGATAAAATTTAACAGAGAACAATTCATTAGCATTCAATTTATAACTTATTCACTTCATACTGAGAAAAAAGTTATATTCAAGTTAAACCTTAGAAAAGTCACACAGTAAAGTACGGGAAAATACAGTGTAACGTTCGTAAGAGAATACAGTGTAATGTTATGGAGAAAATATATAGATTTCATTACCATTATGATGAGGATTCATTGTAACTAAGGAGAATACAAAGTAATGTCATAAATAGAATGCAGTCCTGTCCTGACTGTAAATTTAGGTAGGGCAGATTCTGGGTCTTAGCGCTAGTTTAGGATAAACGGTTTGTAAGCTTTATATTCTAATCACTGAACACATGCAGACACTTTTGGCAAAGGCTAAGTGTCCTTGTGTAATTCAGCCTGAGGATGGCGCTCTAATGTTGATTGACAGGCTCTAAGTACACACAACACACATAGATTTATACTTTTATTCATTTGATAAGCTACTCCACATATGCCTTGTTAAGGAAGAACAGATATGCCAACTAATTACTGACCTGATGCAGACTAATGCCGCTTTTCCACTGTGTGGTACTACTCGGCTCGGCACGGCACGGCTCGCATTACTTTCAGTTTGCTTTTCCACTGCAGTTTAGTAGCGCTTCAAAGTGGGTGGGATTATAGACTGATCGTGCAGTTGCGCCACCTCTACTGCTGTGGATCCACTCCTCGTCTACTGACCACGATACAGCCATTGCTTTTTTCAAGTTGCATGCGACGGCCGTTTAAAGCAAATCGTTTTGCGAACAAATGATACTACAGTGGCTGTTACTGACTATTTAAATCTAGCGGGTTTGGTGTCTCATGTTTCAAATGCAATGACGCTGGTAGTGACGATTCTCTCTGACCAATCAGTGATCTGCAGTGTTTACACGTCACATTTAGTATTGGTACGGCATGCTTGGAACCTCAACCGAAGTGGTACTATTTAAGCGAGCCGTACCGTTCTGTACCAAGCCGTCCCATGCAGTGGAAAAGCACCAAAAAGTGAGCTGTACCGAGCCGCACCGAACCGTACCATGCAGTGGAAAAGCGCCATAATATACACATAGCTGAAGCGGATTGATATTGTCTTGGTCTGGAGCGAGGTTTACGTAAGGTAACGCGAAAATAAGAGGGGAAGTCTCAAATCTGCCCGAATGGCCCAGTTCCATTTTTCACCAAAGATTTACATTTGAAAACTGTGGCACTGCAGGGCAGGGCTCAGGGTAGTGTTGCCAGACATACGATAATTATCGTATTTGTACGATAATTTTGACCTCTATACGCTGTATGATCAATAATGAAAAAAATCCCATAATGTACGATATTTTCAGAAATGTGTGACACGTCAAATGATGGACGTTGTAATCATAGGGCTTCTATACTCATTCATCTAGCTGTGGATCCTACATCTACCTTCATGATTGTGTAGAGAATGTCAATGTGGTGTTACGCATATCTTCAATCTTATCTCATGTTATGTCTTAGCCAATCATCGTGGAGAATGACTCTCTCTCACAAGCACAAGTTAACATTCCTGCCGCGGCGCTTAGGTCAGTTGTTTCCAAGCTGAGGGTGATAGTTTAGCAATAAAGTATAGAAAATGAGTGCTGAAAAGGAAGGTGAAGACAGGGGAGAGGCGAAGGTCGTGTCAAAAAGTTGTTGGTCTAGATAAATAGCTGTATTTTGTACGTTTGACTCATGTACAATAATTTTCTTCCAAATACGAAAATTTTGAGCTTCTGGTACGATACTTGGATATTTCCAATCTGGCAACACTGGCTCAGGGCACTCTCTGCCCTGCTTAGTATCATACATGATACCTGTCTGCTAAAGCCATGCATTAAATTTTAATATATCCTGCTCACTTTATGACTTAAAATAGTCTAGCAAATCTGAAAAATAGGCTATTTGTTGCATAATACTGAACACATTTATGATTTATTATTGATTCAATATATTTTGGTGGGGCACTGCCCCATCTGCCAATTCAGATGAACCATGGCTGGAATGAAGTGTAACATTACTAACAGAATATAATGTGTAACCATATGAAAAGAATATAGTGTTTCATTATGAAGATGATTCAGTATGTTCCTCAGAGGACTACAATGAATCATTTTCATAATCAAACAATAAATATTCTCTTCATAACATTACACTGTATTCTTTTAGTAACGTCACACTGCATTGTATTCTCCTTGTAACACTGTAACGTTACTATGGAGAATACAAAGTAAAGTCATAATGGGAATACAGTGTAACATTACTAAAAGAATAGTATAACGTTTGGATCAGAATATTTATTGTTTGATTATGAAGAGGATTCATTGTAGTGCTCTATACAATATACATATAAGATCTGAATACAATTTAACGTTATTAAGAGAAAAAACAGTGCTAAAAGAATAGCGTGACGATGTACGTTACACAGTGCATGCATTGTACCATTATAAATACGATTCCATGCAATATTACTATAAAACAGTGTAACGTTAATAAGAGGATTTAGAAAACACACTTGTAACATTAATTAAGAGTAAGCTTAGGAGAAGTACACGGTAACGTTGTATGCTAAATATAGTGTCGAATGGAGAATCAGAATTACGTCGGTTACAATCGCCTGAAGTCAACGACGCAGCGGACACTGCATCGTCCTGCCCTCTCTCTCATTTACTCGGTTTCTTTGAACAACTGATGTATAAACTGCAGGCCCTCACGTCTCGTTCCTGCTTCGCTAGATAAATGCAAGGTTAGACCTAATCTGAAACTCCTAGCGCTGGTATGAAGGCTGTCCAAACCCCGGGGCCACAGGCAGCCGTGTTTGTAAACAGGGCGCAGAGAGGCGAAGCTTAGCTCCTCTTTACGAGCACAATTTTCCATTCACCAACAGAAAAAACAGATCACGACAAATACCTAATTACCAGGTATGTTTGTTTAAACGTTAAAATGTATTCACTTTCAAAAGGCTTACCTTCAAGAAGACGAGAAATGAGACTGTCAACGTTTAATTCCCCCTCCGCCATCTTCAGAGCCGAGTTCTGCATGCGGAGCTTCCAGCAACGGCCGCTAGGTGGCGGTCACAATGACGTCATTCACTTAGTTACAAGCAGTTACGTCAATATTAATGACCTTTTCATGAATATTTAATTGTTTTGAAGGCAAACTTTTGACCTGTTGAAAGCAACTTAATTGTTAATGGTATTTTCTATTGTTTAACGTCTTGCTATTTGTGTGTTTGGTTTTCCTTCCATGTGGATTTTTTAATCAGAGTAGGGTTACACTTGGCATTTATTATTTTACTTATATTTTATATGTAGCCTAATCAATTTTGTTTGCTTTATTATATTTAAGCCATATTTATCATATCTGTTAGTGTAGGTTGTAGGCTAAATTATAGGCTACTTTAGTATGGAAAGAGGCTCCGTTGCACTACTGGCAAAGCTGCCATCTATTTGTGAAAAACTGAAAGACATCCGTAACTTAACATTGAGAACTGACTCAGTTCTGATATTATATTTGGTCATGATACTGGATGAGCTTGAACAGAGAAGAAAATAAGAATTTAACAGAACATAAGCATTATACATTTTTACCAAAACACCATAATAATAATAATAATAATAACAGTAATAATATATATATATATATATATATATATATATATATATATATATATACTCGAAGTTGCAATTCTCTTATTCTGTAACAAATACTGGCAAAAAATAACAGAATTACAAATATACTGTTAAACAAGTCAGTTACGGGCTTGTTTTTTATTTATTGCTCATAGGCACACTTAAGCAGGGTCAAAAACAAAATCCTGTTAACAATGTATAATATAACACAATCAAACAACAATCAAATAATAAAATAATATTAAACACATTTTTATTATACATCATTTATTAAAATACAAATATAATGTATGTACTTTTGTCTATTTAAGTATTATAATTGTTTGTTGTATAAATAATTTACAGCAATAAATTAATTTATTGAACAGTTTCAAAAAACAAACGTATGTGAATTTGTGAGTGTTTGAGGTAAAAAAAAAAAAAAAATGTTCTCAATTGGAAAAACTTCATAAATAAAATATATTTCTGTCATGACCACTCTTGGGAAATTGGTATGGTAATAGGGATTGGCATGGATATGACAATGTTAATGTATTTGGTCTTGGCAGAATAGATCTGCTACGCTGCTTTAGAGCAAGTACCGAGACTTGCTACTGCCAATACATTCACAGACGTTGCTGTGAGCATGTAAGACATGCTGCTGTTGCACATTTAACATACATGAATCAACGCCCATAGCAGATCTATACAGGTGGAGCTGGGGAAGGTAGAGAGTTTCTGAAAGCACGCTACAGACTGCTAACAGCAAACACCTCTGGTATTTGTTTGAATGTTGAGCCGCAGCTCTTTGGCCGCTGATGCAACACAATCAATCAGCTGTGCCATGTAGATAATGACGTGATTGCTACCAAAATGAGTTAGACCTATCAGCCTTCGCCATCTAGAGTTTCATGCCAGAACAATGTAATTATGAAATATAAATGCTTTTAATTTAAAAAATCTTTTAGGGGAATGCTTAGGGGTGGGTTTAGCCTGTAGTAAACTAATTAACTTTATATATGTAATTAAAAAAAAATGTTATTAGAACTTCGTTCCGCTCATTTCCTTGCTATGTTCTTTTCTCTTTCTGTTCCTTCGTTCTCTGTAGTAGAAGATCATCCAGGTTACAACCCAACCAATTATCAAGCCTCCTACAGCCAGAAGAGCAGCTGCCCAGGCTGGCACAGAATCGTTGGGGCAATCTGCAGGGAGAGGGGTGCCCGGTGCAACTGTGGTGGGTACGGAAGTTGTAGGGACGTCAGAGCCACTGTTTATTCGTGTAAAAATGAAGGGATGTTCCTGAAGAAGATAGGAAGGGAAAGCATTAATTGAATATCATATCTGGGTTATTGTTCTCTTCAAAACAGTGGTTTCCATTGATTATTTACTCACCTTTGTGGGACAGTTAATCTTACTGCGGTCATATGTGAAATTATTGTAGTTTTGTTTATTCCCCACAGGCTCCAGCTTAAAACCACAATACAGGAGAAGTGCTGTTAAATGCAGGAAAGCTTCTGTGAGATTGTCATAAAGGGTGTGTAAGTGTATTTACCATGTTGTTCCAGAGCGCAATAGCCATCTCTGCATGTCCACGGTCAGAGAAATGAAAACAGTCCACAGAGAAGAAAGTCAGGTCGGGTGTGCCATCCTAAAGCAGAAAGAGACATTTCATTTGTTAACGTTAGCCCTGATAATGAGACTCAAGGTTTGATAGCTATTAACATATTTAAACATTTCTAAATGTGTTAATGTGTGATTGAAACCTGAGCTCTGTTAGAGATGTTTTAAGGAAGCTAACCTCGATCATTGGAACAACAGAGTTCTTGAAGAAGGGCTGTAGCACCACCGCAAAGTCCTGTCTTCCGTCATACCGTCCCCCATATACCAATCTTTCAGTCTCCATCTGACACAGAAAACAACACTTTTATCATTGAAGGTCAAGATAATCCAAAGCCCACTCAGGTAATCAGTTATAAATTAACTGACAACTTGATTGGCTACAGACCTGCAGATCTCTGTTGACCTTCTTCATTTCATTCATTTCTGGAGAGTACTCACGGGGATTCAGAAAACATGGACACAAGTTCCTGTCACACACACAGTCATGAAAATGCTGTTGGTGTACATAAGAACATGGAATGAAAATGAAATTGTTTATTAATTTATTAATTCATTTACTTTTGCAGGAGGCTGCAGCCCAGTGTGTCCCGCTTTATTAAACGCAGATCGTTGAGCTCTAAGATTTCCACAAAATTTACCAGCACTCTGGGAACCTAAACACACACACACACACACACACACACACACACACACACACAAACTTTGTAACTGTAATTGAACATGTGTGTGAAAATAATGTCACTGCATTTGTAAAAAAAAAAAAAAAAAAAAAAAAAAGCCTTTGTATTTCTTTAGGCAAAAATATTTTCAATAAGAATGCAACTTTTTTCTCACTATTATAACTTTTTTCCCTTGCAATTCTTAGTTTAGATATAAACTCAAAATTGTGAGATATAAACTCGCAATTGCAAGACAAAAGTCAGAGTTGTGAGATAAAAACGTAATTGAGTATAAAATCCGAATTGCGAGATAAAAAGCCACAATTACCTTTTACATTTTTTTTTTTCCGTGGTGGAAACAAGCTTCTATAGTGGCTAGACATGTTTTCATATTATTCACTCATTGTATGAATGCGATCAGGTATGTGCATCTCTCTCACCTCATTGTACAGTATGTCCAGACTGTCTCTGATGTGACCAATGTACATAGAAGAGGATAGAGAAGCCTGAGTAGAAAAAAACACAGCACACAAAGCAAAATTGAATTGTTGTTTGCTGGTCTTAAAAAAACAACATTTACAACGACGCAATGGCACATCTCTGTTAGCTAGTATCAGAATGTATTTTAACTGCTTAAAGGTCACTGCTGAGGTTCTCTGATGCAAGAAGAAACCATTTATGATGGCGAGATGAAAGCCTTTATTAAGAATCATCCACTCACCCGGTCATGACAGTACTGGCAAAGGTCATTTCCCCCAATAAACAGTGTCACCAGCTTCCAATCCTTCTCAAAGTCCACTTCCTGAAAAAAGAGAGTAGTGTGGCATAAAAACATTTATTTGATTATTGTCACACAACGATTGGTGGAATTTGCTTTGTGCAGCAAGTAGATGCCACATACAAAATATATTTATATATGACAGAAGACAACAAACATTGTCATTTGTATGTATTTTTTTTTATTTATTCACCACAAAATGGTTCAAACAACTTAATAGATTAAATAAGCATACTGACCGTACTATCCTTTAAAGCTGTGATCAGATCCCTCACTTGTGCTGGTATATCACTGAATGGAGAGAAAGAATCCATTAGATAAGACACTACTGTAAATTGTGTTTGTGTGTATATGTGTATGTATGTTCCTCACCTGGCTTTGGCACCGCTCACTGCCATATTGAAGCCATTTGGCCTTTTACTTTTTCCCTTTGAGAAGCCGAAGACACTTGGATTGAACTTCTTAAGTATGTCTGATAACAAATAAATGACACAGGGTGCTGGTGATCGTTATGTTAATAAACAAGAATCTGATAACAATGTTTAGAGCAAATAGAGTCTCTTTCCTAACCAATACTGCTAATAACAACCAATAAAAATTACATAAAGTGTTACATAAGAAAATACTCACTTGGCAATGTGGTGACAGTTTCCAAAGTATCATCCCCACCAATGCTGTCAATAGAATTAAACACAGACACTTAGAAAACATGCAGAGAATATAACAAAACTATTCCATAAGCATAGGTTGACACAAACTCACCTCCAGGAAACCCCTCGCTCCTCATCTGCCAACTGCAGAATGTTTTCAGCTTTTGCACCAAAGCCAGCCTGACAGATGCAAAGAGAGATAGAGGCAATTACAGCATGACAAAACACAACAACATATACAAATATACACCCACACTTACAGTGATTGAATCTCCCAGAGACGCCACCACTTTAATGTCACCTGGACGCAGTCTGTGAACTGAGAAAGAAATCTGATAAGGTGACTATCCTGGATACCAAAACAAAACAGCTAAAAAGATAATACATCAAGTGTATCTGTACACACTGAAAGCCTGTCTTGCCTCCTTGTCTCTATCCATAAACCTATGTGCATAATTAATGTTTCTGCTTTTACTTGTATGTAATCTAACTAATTTTAATTTTATCCTCCTTAATACTTTTTTTTTTTTTTTGAGATTACAGCATGATATTTTGTAAATTCAAGCTACTTTTCATTAACAAAATATTTCAGTTTAATCTCTATAGACAACATCTTACATATACGTACATTTAAGTTTAGATTAAAAACCAATAGACAACACACTGACAGAAATACATCATCAGTGGAAGATCTCTCACAATATTCATTTAATCTACTTTGCCCTTATTTAGTTAGTTATTCGATGGTTAAAAAAAAAAATCCTGCAAATGAATGTTTCTCTCTTTTTTACTCTCTCTTTCTTACCAGATGTTGGTGCAGTGTCAGAGGGTGTTGTATCTACACATGAGAAATCACTTCCCCAATTCTAAAGTGATAGGGAGAAATCATTTCATAATAAATGTTAATCACTTTAAGGCTGTATTATATTTTATTAACATCATATGTAATACATTTGTGTGACTTACTGTTGTGGGTGAAGGAGTAGGAAGAGGGGTTTCGTATGTGTAATTGCTGTTATGATAGGTCTTCAAATAGGGAGAGGACTAAAGAAGAATATGAAACAGTGTTACCATTTGACACAATTATATAGTTTATTATATGTTGTAATCTTATATATTATATAGAAGTAAACTTACCTTTTCTGGGCATTTAAGAGGGACACCTGCAGTAAAATCTTCTTTATCTGTCTTATTACCTAAAGGCTCCATCTGAGAAAGATAGGCAAAGAGGGAGGGAATGAAACAGGAAATTAATTTTGAGAATTAACATGCTGTAAAATGACTATAAATTTGCAATTTTTTTTGGATTTTTTCTATTGTTAAATTGTATCGAATTTTATAAAACGGTTAGTTCCTGTCCTTGATTCTGATTGGTCAATAGCTGTGTTTTATTCACAATAAAACACGGCTATGACCGCTTCACCCAACGGTTCTGTTTATCACTACACAACACCCTTATCAACCCCTCTTAGCAATATAAACTGTATGTTCTCAATTGATATTGTTCATTGAAGCTTACTGTATAATGTAGAAGAGTATTGTGAGAAAGAGATCGATTGAGCGAGTTTATTACCTGCATTCAGATTTAGCATTTTCCTTCAGGACAGTCCTATGTTCATAATAAAAAATCTGTTTAAATGTCCGATGTATTATCTTGTCCTTTTAACAGTTAAGGGGTTTTCCCGTGACTGACAGCGCTAGTCAAAGCATTTGTCAGTTGCGTCTTGTTCCGTGTTCACAACAATTCAGTCTTTTTAATGTAAAAGTCTTCGCTACTCACTGACACACTCATAAAGACAGTCTTTGCTGCCATCTAATGGCGTAATAATGTAACTTCTGTTGCTGTTCACGGTCAGGGACTATTTTTTCCGGCGGAAGGAAGGCTTTTTGTGAAAGTTTACTTCATCAAAGTTGCATTGATACATGTTTTTGGCTTTAATATCTGTATTGTGTGGTAACCGTTTTATAAAAGCTTCGCGTCGTGCCTAGCAACGCCCTCCAGCCGTGACTTATTCATACAGCACAGCCTCTCGTACCTTATTGCTTACTTAAATCACAATTCAAAGAAGTATAAAAAAGAAGTATAAAAGCTATTTTATTGTTGAAGTACTATAGCATTCAGTCATTTACACTAAATGCAATAAATAAAATAATAAATATTTATTATCTATGCATATTATCTAAGTGCATGCAAGATATTAATAAATTATAATTAAGTTAATACACTATTCTGTGCGCCTAATCCTTTTATCTCATATACTCACCATGTTGTTCCAGAGAGCCCGAGCCATGAGCGTGTGAGCTTTCTGACTGAGATGAAAACAGTCTGGAGAGAAATAGGAACGGTCAGGTGTCCCATCCTAAAAGAGCATTGAAATAATGACAGAAGGAGAATGAGAACAAGTGGATCAAGAAAGGATAGCCAGTGTAGTAAATGATTAGTTAGATTTTTGGATTGTTCAGCACCTCCAGCAAGGGGAGAAACACATTTCTGAAGAATGGCTGTAGGACAACGGTGAAGTTATCATGTGTGTCATATCGTCCAGACTCCACCAGCTCCCTCATGCCACGCTGAGAATAAAACACAACACAGCATATATTCAATATTAAAAGGCAATTCAACACAGTTACAATAACATAAATAATATGACTATTATTTATAGCTGTATAATTGCTTTATATTATAAATAATCAAAACGTCACATTCATAATAAATATACAGACATTTACACAAAATAAATTCATTTTCATAAGTTGTGTACCTGATAGGCTTGGTTAAACTCCTGCAGCATGCGGAATTCATAAGATTCATCTTTAGGTTTCAGAACACAGCTGCACATCATACTAAAAAATGCAACACAAAGCAAAATAATGTAAGACAAACATGTACAGTACCAAAACTTTCAGAAATCATCTTTTAACTGAGTCTAGCAGAAATCAGAAGAACGAGTTGTTTATAGGGCAAAACTCACTTGACCAGCCAGGTAGGGCAGCCTAAACTGGTGACCTGATGGAGGCGGCGCAGTGGAACTATATCCAGGAGCTCCACTAGATTCACCAGGGCACGAGGGACCTGGAGAAGACATGACAACTCATATAGGCAGCTGGTTTGAGCTAAACTCTGCAGGACAGTGGCCCTCCAGGACCGAGTTTGGAGACCCCTGCTATAGAGCATCAGAGCCAAATGTATCTCACCTCATTATGTAATATGTCCAGAGCCTCACGAATATACTTCACAATGTTATCAGGAGAATGGTATTGCTGAGGAGAGATAGAGAAAGAGAATGATAAAGAGAGGTAGAGACACTAATTGTAGATCTATTAATAAAACTCTTATAATAAATAAAACCGGCTCTATTAATATCAGCGTACACTATCAGAGCAGTGGGCACATAAGTCATTTCCTCCAATGAAGACCGTGATAATCTTCCAATCATTCTGGAAATCAATTCGCTGAAAAGAGACAGAAATATTCAGATAGTCTGAATGATTTAGCACAGATTTAGCACCATGCTTGTGTACAGGTCAGGTTTTGCCTACTTTGTGGGGACTAAATATCCATCACAAGAATAGTAAAACCTGATCTCTTAAAGTTATAGTTCACCCAAAAATATAAATTCTGTCATCATTTAGTCACCCTCAAGTAGTTCCAAACCTGTTTAAATTTCTTTGTTCTGCTGAACACAAAGGAAGATATTTGGAAGAATGTCAGTAACCAAACAGATCTCGCCCCCCATTAACTACCATAGTATTTATTTTTCCTACTATGCTAGTAAATGGGAGCGAGAAGAACACAAATATCTTCTTTTGTGTTCAGCAGAAGAAAGAAATTCATACAGGTTTGGAACTACTTGAGGGTGAGTAAATGATTGATGACAGAATTTTCATTTTTGGTTGAACTATCCCTTTAAGGAAAGAAAATAGTTCAAAGAACATACAAACAAACTAAATAATACCTTAATGAAAACTGGAGGGTCCAAAATATCATTAGCTCATTATGACAATGTTTCCAACCACAATAGAAAAGCAAATGTGTGTGTATGTTTGAGACTAACCGAGTCTTCTTTCATTCTGTTAATGACAGCACGAGCTTGACTGACCATATCACTGCAAAATGACAAAATTGGATTTTATTACATTTCTTTATGCACATCATCATTCAAATGTTTGGGGTCATTATTATACACACATATATATATATATATATATGTGTGTGTGTATAATAATGCTTCATACTCATTCATTTATTCAGTAACTGGTTTACCAAAGGAGAAGCTACTCACTCAGCTTTGGCTCCTGGTACTGCTTGGTTCAGAAAACTCTGTGCAGAATTTTCATCTCCTTTTCCCGTGGCATAGCCAGTCAGTAAAGGGTTAAACTCTCTCAATATATCTAAATAACAAACACACATTATCTTATACATACATAATCACTCAAAATCTGATTCAACTGTTTATCTAGGTAAAGCGAATTCTAAGGGTAAACAGATTTGGCTTGCTGTTTGTTAAGGAGGGACTCAAGCGTGACACTCAACACAAGCTTTACCTTCACCCCTGGACTACTTCAAGTTATTTAGTATAAGGCAGAGATTAAAAAGCAGCTATTTATAAACTCTTGCATGATCAGCTATCAAGTAATCAAAAAATGTCATGACTACAATCATTTCTAAGTTGATTTCTTTCCAAATCAATGATTAATCATAAATCAACAGTAATATGAGAGCTTGCACATACTTGGTAAGGTGGTTATAGTTGTTAAGTTCTCATCTCCACCGACACTGAGAAAAAAAGAAAGGGAAACAAAATGAAACATGACTGTCTTCTGTTTCATGCGATCATTCTGATCCCCCACCCCCCAGTTAATCATATGAATAAAACTAAACCAGCATCATTTGTCTGCACCAAACTGATGGCTTACATTATGATCAGAATAGACACTCACCACCATGACAGGCCACGATACTCGGTGAGCACACCCAGGAGGTTGTTTTGTGCAGCACCCACCCCATTACCTGCCTGTTTTTTGGGCAAATGAATGGATATCACAAAACATTGTACAAAAGTAGCATATACACTACTGTTCAAAAGTTTGGGGTCAGTAAGATTTTTTTATTGAAGTCACCATGAAATCAAAATGGATTCTTTTTTATGGAATATTGCAGTATTTATTATATATTATTTATCTGTGCACATATTTTTTTAATTTATGTGCCCTCATAATCTTTAATTAGTATAACTTCCTCCTGATCCAATGAATTCCTGATGGACAAAATCAAGCCGAGCATTACATTTTTTCCCATTCTAGAAGCTGTTCAACTCGAATATATATATCTCATTATAGGGAAGAAAAGATGATCACAACTTCCTTTTCATGCTATAACTTTAATACTTTTATTTAGCAACGATGCGTTTAAGTGACACTTATCATGTTACAAAAGATTTCTATGTCAAATAAAAGCTTTAATTTTGACCTTTCTATTCGTCAAAGAATCCTAAAAACATCTTAAAGTTTCCAGCTTTCCATAAAAATATTAAACAGCACAAATGTGTCACGAGTAGCTATGATAAAAGCGCACAATGAAGGAGTATCCAAACACAAACAGTTTTTATTAAACCCACACAGAAGAAACGCAGGAGAAACACAGGAGAACGCAAACACAACCACAACCACTTTCCATAAACGTTAAACACTGACTGACATTACCACAGTTGAGACCAGACAAAGAACTGAACAAAACAGGGAGTATACATACACAACTAAATGAAAGAACTAATGAGTTAATTAATGAACAGCAGGTGAACTGAATCAAACTGACACAGGCTTGAAAACTAGCCCTGCATTCCAATGTGCATACTATCCACCCTATCCGCCCTAAATAGTATTGAATATTACTAATGTCACAAACTATTTAGGATGGATAGTATGCACATTGAGATGCAGGCTAGGTAAGTTGGCAAGACAGGAACAGAAACAAACACAAAGAACAAAACATAATCCTAAAACTGTTTTCACTATTGGCAATAATAAGAAATGTTTCTTGAGTAGCAAATCAGCATATTAGAATGATTTCTGAAGAATCGTGTGGCAATACATACTGGTGTAATAATGCTAAAAATTCAGCTTTGGCATCACAGAAATAAAATACATTTAAAAAATAGAAAACAGTTCTTTTTATATGTAATAATATTTCACAATATTACTGTTTTCACTGCATTTTTAAACAAATAAATGCAGCCTTTGTGAGAATAGTAGACTCTTTTTTTCCAAAAGATTAATAAATCTTACCAACCCCCAAACTTTTACAGTGTATATTTGAGTATATATGTATAATCACCGTCAAAGAATCACCAATCGCTGCCACTACTTTGATGTCTGCTGGCCGTAGGGCATGGACTACAGAAGAGACCAACAGAAAAGAGTTAAAAAAACTACCATAATTCCCAGCCAAATGTACTACAAGTGTTAGATGCCTGTTTACCTGAGGTAGGGATGCTGGGAGATGGAGACCTGTCCTCACAGATGAGCTCACTCCCCATCACCTGAAAGGTCAGATGCAGCACAAGTGAGACGCATGTCAAAGCAACAGGGTCAGCTTATGGTGAGAATGTACTCACCGGGTCGAGAAGTGGGGAGGTATCCGCTGTTTGTGAGATACTGTGCTCTGCCGAGTTTGAGTTTTGCTGTGTTCGCAAAAACGGCTTTTCCTGGGACAGAACAACAGGTTTAGTAAAGCATATGTGCATGTTTCTGGCTGTTTAGAAAAACATTCAGACTTGAAACATACAAACTTCACTTACTCACACACACATATAGGACAATATCAGTGCTACAAGTGATAAATAAATGAAATGGAACTGAAATACACAGTTGTGTACTAATCTTTTCACAGGTGAAGGACAAAAACTTGCGTAAAACATAAACTTCGGAAAGTACAGAGAACATTTTTGTCAGATAAAGTCACATTTATGAACCGACTCGGAGGTCATAAATCATCAATCAAATATCTCTTTCACCTCAGTAGGGCACGGAATGGTGACTATGCCCTGCCCATCTATCTCAGTCTTGTCTGTCATTGGCTGCAGCTGGAAAGAGAATAATTAGGATTGGTTAGAAAGAGGGCTCCAGTTCCTCCTCATATAAAGGCAAGATTAGATAAGCGGCTCGAGATGGGCTTCTTGGTTGAATAAGTCTCAGATTAAATCTTATCATCGAGAGCTGATTATCAGTTTGTTATAAGTCACATCAGGATGAACATTTTGAACATTTAGAACTTAAAAGTAAATGCAGGATTTCACCTCATACTATAGGAACAGTGAAAACATGGATTGCTTGCATTAATATTAACTTACCAAATTAGTCCAGAGTTGTAAAACCAACATGCTTATGTAATGTGAGGAGTCAGACGTAGAGGCTTTCTTCTGAAAGTACAACAAAAAAGAACAACTATGCTTAATAATGGGCCAAATTATCCATACAAAACTGCTACAGTGAGATTGTTTCTAGCCCTGCATGAGTCATATCTGTGGTTTTTAAAAGGGCAAATCGAATCAAATACAAATAGCATACTTTCAAGTCTCCATACAAGTCTGACTCAGTGAATCACCAGAAAGGTTAGATTTATATTTAGTCATTTTTGGTCATTCAGTTTCCTCAAGTGCAACTAAAAAACATATCAAGTGCACTTTAAATTAATTAATAAATTGAATTATTGCTGGTTCTGACCTTTACAAATGTTCTTGATGCAATACATGTGCTATCTATCTATCTATCTATCTATCTATCTATCTATCTATCTAGTGGCCTGTTCAAAATGATCTCTGAGTGGTACGGACTCACTAGGTCTGACAGATCGAAGTACCCTGGACTGGATTGAAGCATTACGCTGAAATCCTCCCGATCGCTGAACCAGCCTCTTCTCTCTAGAAGAGCACTGACAGATTCCTGTTCAATGAACACATATAATATTTGATCATGTCATACTATTTTTGTATAGATATGCAAAAGTCACACATGTATGAGTGTGTGTGCATGTTTTTTTTTTTTTTGTATACACGTTATGCATACCTGCAATGAAGCCATAAGGACTATTGTATCCAGCCTGCGTCTGTTTTCATCATATCCTTCCTCACAGTGGAAATTACACACTCTAAAAACATAAACACCTCATAAAATAAAACTGTTCAACACAGAATATCATCAGAATTGGGTTTTGTATAATGTGTTCTAATACTGACCGGTCATGTGATTCACTTAACAGTCCACTCCAAACAACAACATGAACCAGTGTATGTTTCAACTAAAGAAGAGAGAAAGCTGTTGTTGTAAACAAACTCTATTAATTATAAACTGATTCAAACTTTTGTTTGAATGATATTGACTATCTTCACCTTCTTATGTAGAGAGTCCAGTGTCTGCTCCACTCTATTCACTGTTGCATCAATGGCTGCACTAAAGTCCTAAGGATAAATACAAAACAATACAGAATTTTAGCTGGAGTTTGATTGTTTACTAAGTTCAACATGATATGTTAGAGGTTGATAGGTTTTGTGGTGAAATGTCTGACCTGGGCTGTACACACAGAGATCTCATCAACTGGTATAAAGAGAAGGAGCAACTTCCACTGAAAGAGAATGACAGCACAGTTGATGATTAGTTAAATATCTTTTTGGCTACTTTGTAGTTTTAACAGGTATCAAAGATATTAGCAACTTTTACTCTCTACTTCACTACATTTTTGAATAAGTAGGCCTATATGTACTCTTTACTCCATTACATTTGTGATGAGAAATGCAATTACTTGTTACATTTTGAATTGTACCTAACTTTTTCTGCAACAAAAGAAGAGATATTGCCATCTAAAGAGGATTGAATGTACTATATCTTGTGCATTTTGCCCTTACTCACCCAAACTTGTCAACTATTTATTTGGATTAGGTCTACTTTACGCGAATGCGAGTGAATTAGCAGGTAGTTGCTGAATGAGGCATTTCTTATTTAGATGAGGGCATGTCTGCAGCCAGTGACGAGACCCTTTACAATGAAAAGCTGTAATAGATCTAACAGAACATTTTTTTACATAATTTGTCAAGTGCTTTTAAATGTACAGATTTTGTAAATAATCTCATAATAGTGAAAAACAGTAGCGAAACTGACATTCCTGGACACTTTTTGGACACTTCTGTCTGGACACTTTACATTTAATGGTATTTTGTTTAAATAATTGTTTCTGTTTTTGTTATTAATTACGTTAGGGTTTTAGGTTACATTTTATGTTGTTTAAATAATATTTATTGCATTATTTTAGTGTCACTTGTGTTACCATTGTGGCACTGTGTGCCTTCTCTTTGTATGAACAAAATAACCAATGTCTGTCAGTCCACATTTTTGTGAATATCTTTAACCTCTCTGGTTTATGTTTTGTTTTGGTTTAGTTTAATGTGTTCCCAGTATTTATTTCCTGTCTTCCTTAGTTGACTTAGTTATTTGCTACCTTAGCAACCTATTGTGTCCACCTGCCCCTTGTTAATTCACTGTATATAGGCTAGTCCCTGTTTAGTTTAGTCTCTTGTCCATTCTTACGTCTATATTTGGTTGTTCTGTTCTTGTGTGCCTGGGTGTTTGTCATTTTAATTCATTGTTTATTAAAGTTTTGCTGCTGCAACTAGACCCTGCATCTACTCATCCTTGCTGCCATCACCATGACATAACTATCGTGACAGTGACTAAAGTAAATATCAATGATGGCAACGTCCGTATCACTGGAAAGTCTTATCACATTTGACGCTACTTATACCCAAGTGCAGAACAACTCCTGTGGAATAAAACCTTCAGATAACATGCAACTCGTAAGTTACAGAACCACACATAGAAATACGTAACACACATCAGCGGCTGATCGAATTGGAGGACCGGAACTAACTATTGTAAAGGTCTGATGTGTGTTTAGTAGAGGATGTTTACCTGAGTGGGGCTGAGAGACTCCATAATGTCCTCTGCTTTATCCATTAAACTCCTGTCACGCAAAGACAGCAATTGCAAACATACATTAAATTTTAGTGTCTGCAATTAAATAGTGGCTATTAACTCCTTCATACAGTCCATTACCTTTGGTCAGGTAGAACAGTTGATACATCAGGGTTAAAGGTGAACAATATTTCTAAGAAAAAAAATGAAAAGATGTTATTTTGTGTCTTGAAAGTTAATTATTGAGGCCTTCTGTCTCTGAGATACCGGCAAAGTAGCCTATGATTATATCACCATCACCTCACATACACGCATCTGTGCCTAGCATGGGTCAGTGCATACTTTATCGACTTGACTATCAGTTATCTGTGCAGTTTCTGTTTCCCGTTCTTTCATTCTACCTTTGATCAGTTAGCCATTTTCATGACAAACATTGAGAAATTATTAAAATTATTAGACAAATTATACAATTAAACCTTATTATCTCCTCAAGCTAAACTTTACCAGAATTTACAGAAACACTAAAGGATATAGCACTTATAAGAGGTGAAATAAAGATCTTCTGAGGTCATTCAGAGGACATCATCATAGATATGTTGATAACCCTATCACAAACAGTAGTGAACAGACCAATAGTATCGGGCTAACTGAATCAACCCAAAACAAAGTACTTAAGAGCATGCTAAGATAAGACAATATTATCACATTTGATTGAGATTAGGGACATGTTTGAAGGACATCCTGTTAGGTTCCTTGTAATAAAAGATTAAAAGATTTTTTGTTTGTTTGTTTTACTTTTAGAAAAATACTCTGCTAAAAGTGATCCTTTTACAATATATATAATTTATCATATCTCAGAAAACTTACATCTGAAAATCAGTAGTGTAATTGTTCAGATACATGGTTGTGTATGTCTCCCCTGGCTTTAACTTTCATTTCAAGGACTCAGGCTAAATCTGTCCAAAACCTTTATACAAAGACCTGGATTCATCAAGCCTGACAATCACAAATAAATGTTTGATGAGTCTAAGCGAGCTCAGTCAATACGTTACCCAGTAACGACAACAAAAAAAAAGGCTAAAATGAACGAAAGCAGTGCAGATGAGGAGAGAGACAATTCAAGATAACACTTTATTTTGATAGTCCACTTTAGACATTCTACTATGTCAACTACAATGTCAACTAATTCTTAATAGAGTATTAGTATACTGTTTTTTACTATTTTGATGCTCCTCCAACAGACATTCTAATGACTATAAGTAACTTTGCAACTACATATCAACTTTTACTAACCCAAACCCTAACCTCACAGTCTACTAATCTAGTCTACTACTAGAGTTAGTTGACATATAGAAGTAAAGTTACTTATAGTTAGTAGAATGTGTAAAGTGGACCACTGAAATAAAGTGTAACCAAATTCAATAATGACATTCTAATGCAATTTGAGTACATTACTTAATGCAGGTTCGGTACAGATATTATGTATTTGTTTATTTCTATAGAATCTTACCAGATAGCATGTTCATGGCTCTGATTTCATCAGATCTGCAATAAAAAAAAAATCACCCAACTGAATCATTTTAAGAGGCATTATAATAGCACTTACATTTAAGAAATGAATGAATAAATGAATTAAAGAAATCTAATAATTCGTATAAAATGTCAATTTTCTCTATGCAACGCTAATATGCTGTTTATTGTATAAAATGTTTTTAGAAAAAAAGGTTTTATAAACAAAAGGTTCCCCATTTTTTATTTTGATTAAATTTCATGAAATTAAACAGCCTGTAAACATACTTTATCACTAAAAAGAATTAAATAAGTTAAATATGATTAATTTAAGACAACAGTAATTAAAAAAATTCTATTTATATAGAACCTTTTTGGGCATAAAAAGTTCTTTAAAATAAAGTTAAGAACCCCAGAAAACCCACTGAACCTTTTTTTCTAAGAGTGTAGTTTTAAATATGAAATAACAAAACACTAGACAGTCTAACAATAGTTAGTGTGCTTAATTTTCAGCTAACTTTCTATTAAATTCAGAGAATGACCTGAATTTAGGTATTAAATGGGTCAACTTTAGTTAAACTAAAGTGCTGATCTACGTTAGTCTGTTTTCAAGCTTACAAATCTGCCTCAATTCCAATGAAGCTTAACTGATATTTTAATGCACTTGTGATAAATATGGACATACCTCTCCACATCAGACAAAACCAGCGCAGATACCACAGACACATCAGCTGGCCTCAGAGAATGGACTGTGAGAAGGATTATAAGACAATTTATACACTGCAATCAAGCTTAGATGTTTATTTCTTTTCTCTCTGTCTTATATACAAGATTCTTTACCAGAAACTGGAGTGCTGGGAGAGGGGGATGAATTAGCACAATACAGGGCACCAGACTCAACTGCAGAAACAAAGCAAACCCATAAAAAACACTGACACACATGAACAAACTTGACTTATTGCATTCACATGGAAGTACAGTTTTGGAGTGACAAATACATTTATCTAAATGCATTTCCTGAATTGCATTGGATGATATGGAATTAAACAACCTAGAAATAGATAGAAAGTGTATAACCGTCTTACATCTGCTCCATGACAGAGTAATTATTAACCTTTCAAATAGCTAAAAAGTGAAATCACTCATCAAACCAGTCAATAGAAGTGTCTTAGAAAAATAATCTAAGGAAGCTTTATGCATTAAATTGGAAGCAGAGTGGCAGAATATCAAGAGTTATTAAATACCTGTTGAACCTAGAAGGGCCAGGATCATAATCTCTGCACAGAGAGAGAAAGTTCTATCTTTTATTCCCATGATGGAAAGAATCATGCGCTTCTCTGCTTCGTTCACCTGTTTGGAGCCGTCTGGAGTAAAGGGCAGTTCTGAAACTAAACTGTTCAAACGTTTAGAGGCACCTGCTCTGATATATGACTGTGATTTTCCTCAATCTCTCAGACACGCCTCCTGTTAGTTTGCATGTTTCAAGGTAGATGGCATGGGATTTATTATTATAGTAATGTCCTGTCACTTATCTGTCCTGTCACTTATCAAGGTGTTTATTGATAAAACATTGGCTAAGTCTATAGTCCTGGTTTTATGTCTTAGGATGATATAACAAGTTTTGGACTAAGAGGAAATTTCACTGAAAAGAAGAAAGGTGTTCATAAAACTGCTGGTCCTTTAGAGGACTGTCTGAAAGGCGGATGTTGAAAAGGCTTTGCAAAGTGGTTTTAAAAGGTACTACTCTTTGTTCCTAAATCTGTTTTAGAATACACTGTAAAAAGAAATTAAATTCAACACAACTTGATGCATTTAAATTCTTAGGTTCCCTTAACTATTGTCTTACAAATTGTTCTAAGTTACAATACTTTGTTTTGGCAATATAAATACATAAAAGGCAACTACAGATTTCTTGTTCAACAATTTTTCAATTATTAACATGATATAGCTTAATAGGACACTTGATATGTTAAGTGAACTATGCTATATCTTTGTGTCTGAAGGTGCAAACATTTTTAAACACTTGACACAAAAACCTCAAGAACAGTGACAATCAACAAATGTAAAAGGATTAGCTCTTAACGTCACAACACAACTATTAACTAACAATAATGACAAAAAAACAGCAGTTATCCCATTTCTACAGTTATAGGCAACCAATATTTAACCAGGGTTTGTCACCATGCGTGCTTGAGGATCAGGAGTGCAGATCTTGAATCTGATTAGATATGATTAGAGATGCTAAGAAAGATGTAAGCCATTAAGATTTCTGAAGATTTATAGCTTCTCTCATTGATAAGATAAACATTCCATTCTGAGCTTACATTGGCAGATAAGATAAAAATTTTATTAATTTATGAAACGTTGCACATGAATCTACAGCTCAAAATGTCTCGGTTACGTATGTAACCCTCGTTCCCTGAAGGGGGGAACAGAGACGTACGTCAGTAGTGACAGACGAATTGGGATATCGCCAGAGAGCCCTATCAGCTTCAAGTGAAACTAAACAAGCCAATGGAATTGGCGTGCGATATTTGCATAATGCGCACCGCCCCCTCCAGGTGGGTATAAATAGGGAAGCGGATGCAACCGCACTCCGTTTTTCGCTGAGGAGACAACCTTGAATCTGCACTACAGCGAAGGCACAGGAACTGTGGCAACAGGATGTACGTCTCCGTTCCCTCCTTCAGGGGGAACTTTCCCTTTCAGTCGGTCACATTCGACACACGTCAGTAGTGACCGACGAATTGGGATCCCAAATAAAGCGCCACAGTTACTGACCCCTTCCAGCGCCCAGCGGAAGCTCCAGCCACCCGGCGAACCTGGGGGGCGGAGAAGGGGGCGAGCTTACACTGAAAGAGTCTACTGCTGTTCCGCAAGACCCATTACAGTAAGACTTAGACAACACTGGGGAAGCAAACCCGTAGGGGACGCTGCGGAGAACACAACCTAGCCTGCAGGGGAGGAATTATGTGGGAATACACATAAGGACTGGCCATGGGCAGTACACATATGGAGTCCCTGGGATGGCTCCAGCCTAGAGATAGGGGGAGACTCATCTGACAGGTGACAGCAGAGCTGGCTCTGCTAAGGGAAAGACACAGGCTCACCGTGGGGAGTTGACTGTGGAAAATACACATATGGGACCACTCACGTGGAGGGGTCACAACATATGGCACCAGCCAAACATCAACGTCGGGAACGGACGTTTGGCCTGGCATCAGACACTCCGCAATGTCCGAGCCGCAAGGGGAGGCGGAGGAGCTCGACAGGGTTCACCATGCGGGGAACTCACTGGAGCAATGGATGCGCTTATCCGGCCCAGGGGGCGGGAGTGACATAGCAAGCCGACAATAGAATGGGTTCTTCGCGTTACCGGCTACTGGAAGCGAGTACACGGGAAGATACCGGTTCCACACGAAGGCTATAGAATCTAGCAAACGTGTTGGGTGTCATCCAGCCCACAGCTCTACAGATATCTGTCAGCGAGGCGCCGTGCACCAGCGCCCAGAAAGAGGCAACTCCTCTAGTGGAGTGGGCTCTTAACCCGAGCGGGCAAGGCACGCATTGGGACTGATAAGCCAAGGCGATGGCGTCCACTATCCAGTGGGCCATATTCTGCTTGGAAACAGCCTTTCCCTTCTGCTGGCCTCCGTAACAGACAAAGAACTGATCTGAGGTCCTAAAGCTTTGCGTTCTATCCACGTACAGGTGCAGAGCACGGACGGGACAGAGCAAAGCCAGGGCTGGGTCTGCCTCCTCTGAAGGCAGCGCTTGCAGGTTCACTACCTGATCTCTGAAGGCAGTGGTAGGAACCTTGGGCACATATCCAGGCCGAGGTCTCAGGATAATGTGAGAGTCACTGGGCCCGAATTCCAGGCACGATTCGTTGACCGAAAATGCGTGCAGGTCCCCTACCCTCTTCACAGAGGCCAATGCAACCAGGAGGACGGTCTTAAGGGACAGTACTTTTAACTCTACTGACTGCAAAGGCTCGAAGGGATGACCCCGGAGAGATGTAAGTACCAGGGAGAAATCCCAAGAGGGTATAGAGAAAGGGCGAGGCGGATTCCGTCTCCTTGCCCCCCTCAGGAACCTGACAATCAGGTCGTGCTTCCCCAAAGACTTACCATCGACTGAATCGTGATGTGCGGCAATAGCGGTAACATACACCTTGAGGGTGGAGGGAGACATCCTTCGCTCCAAGCCTTCTTCCAGGAAGGAAAGCACAGACCTGACCGAACATGATCGGGGGTCCTCTCGGTGAGAGGAACACCATTCGACGAACAGGTTCCACTTCAACGCATAGAGCGTAGAAGTAGAAGGAGCTCTAGCGGAAGTGATAGTGTCTACAACTGACTGGGGGAGATCACTTAGAACCTCCGCGTCCCGTCCAGGGACCAGACATGGAGTTTCCAGAGGTCGGGTGCCAGAGGGCTCGTCGGCTGCATGGTTGAGCACGCCTGGGACGTGAATGGCACGAAGCGACGTCCACAGATCCAAGACTGCATGCCCGTTGTACGTGGCTCCCCACCCGGTGGCAGAGGCATCTGTGGAGACCACAGCATGCCTGGACACTTGTTCGAACTCCTGCCCGCAGGAACGAAGGGTCCGACCACTGAAGGGTAGGACTTTGTACTGATATGCCTGACCCTTGAACGCAAACTGTAGGAAATGTCTGTGTCGTGGCAGAATCGAGACATGAAAGTACGCGTCCTTCAGGTCAATCACTGCGAACCAATCCTGGGGACGGATGCATTCGAAAATGCGTTTCTGTGTAAGCATCTTGAACGGCAGCCTGTGAAGGGACCGATTCAGGACACGCAGATCCAGGATTGGCCGTAACCCACCGCCTTTCTTGGGTACAATGAAGTAGGGGCTGTAAAACCCTGACTTCATATCGGCTGGAGGGACCGGCTCGATTGCATCCTTCGCCAGGAGGACAGCAATCTCCGCCCGGAGAACAGGTGCATTGTCCTGGGACATGCGAGTGTAGTGGACACCCCTGAACACCGGGGGACGCCGGGCGAACTGAATCGCATAGCCGAGTCTGATGGTACAAATGAGCCAGCGGGACGGGCTGGGAAGCGCTAACCATGCTCCCAGACTCCGAGTCAGCGGGACCAAAGGCACCACAGACGTACCCGACGTGGGGCAGAGAGGCAGAGTACTGGGACCCGACTCGGACAGCATAGCGGCCTGAAGTGGGGTCTGACTCTGTGAGGTGACAGTGTGTATGGGAGACGGTGCAAGGGAGGCGGCCTCGACATACACACTGGGACCTGCTGGTGAGGTGAGAGGGGGCTGAGAGTGGCGAGGCGGAGCACCGCACACTGCCAGCCGCGCACTCTTGGGACCTGGAGGATTGGGAAACAGCTCTTTTTGTAAAAAGGTGGGTACCGCTAGACTCCGGAGAGCCAGCGGCAGGACATTGGGAATAGGACACACAAATTCCCCCCGGCCCTCCTCCGGAAGAGCTGACATCCTCTCCTCCAGGTTGCCCATCTCAGGACCGCTTCCTTGTTCTTTTGCCACCTGGCTTTGCTGGGGTCTGTGCGGGCTGGGCGCCGCGTCCGCGAGCGGCTCCCTGCTGTCTGGCGGGTGGAGGCTGCTGCTTTGCAGACTTGGCAGGGGCAGAGGACAATGCAGGCGGGTGCCCTCGGTGATGAGTACACTGAGGTTGCGCAGCTGGCGGTGGGGTGGAGGCAGCAGCGGACCACTGGGGCAAGATGTGCTTAATGGCCTCAGTCTGCTTCTGTGCGGCATAGAACTGCTGGGCGAAGCTCTCGACTGCGTCGCCGAATAGGCCGACCTGAGACACGGGGAGTCCAGGAACTGATACTTATCGGTCTCCCTCATGTCCGCCAAGGTCAGCCACAGGTGGCACTGCCGGACTACAAGTGTAGCCATCGCCTAACCAACAGAGCGAGCCATCACCTTAGTCACCCGGAGGGTGAGGTTGGTGGCGGCACGCAGCTCCCCCAGCAGGTGTTGGTCAAGACCACCCTGGGGCATGTCCATGAGCGCTTTGGCCTGGTAGACCTGTAGCAGGGCCATGGCATGCAGGGCAGAGGTGGCCTCGACTGGGGGGATCCCAGCGCACCCATTAGCCTCCCCACCATCCAGAGTGGTGAAGGTGGAAGAGGGACCAGGCCTGGCACGAACGCTATAGGGCGTTCTCCACGACTTGATCATCTCCTCATGCACTTCCGGAAAGAAAGGTACCAGAGCGGCCCGCCCCGAGAAACCAATCATCCAGCCGAGAAGGTTCAGGACGCGGTGGAGGATTCCAGACGAGCCCAACCTTCTCGGTGGCCTGGGAAAGCATAGCCGTCAACTCGGAATCAGGCTCAGGCAATGCTACGGTCCCGGAGGGAGGCAGCGCAGCCGAGACTTCATCTCCTGAGGACTCCAGCTCACCTTCCGATGCTTCGATCGACATCTGTTCGTCCACAGGTGCACCGAAGGAAACGGAAGGTCGCTCCGTGGAGGGACCAGCACGCTCCTCCGGCAACACTACAGGCTGCAGTGTTGTTGAGGGGAAAGGGGCTCGGCGGGGAAGCCCTAACCGTGATCCTCAAGTCACCCTTCCTACACGCCGACGCGCCGCTCCCCTGACCAGAGCCAGAGAAAACAGCCGAACAGGGCATAGGGAAGGGGACTCCCGCTCCCTGAGAACCAAGGAACGAGGGTATAGACCTCAACACTGAGATAGTCATGTCCCCGCAGTGAGAACATGAGCTATCCATAAAAGCTGCCTCAGCATGCTGAATGCCCAGGCATGTGACACAGCGATTGTGACCATCAGCGGGGACCAGGGAACGACCGCATCCAGTAACGCACAGACGAAATGACATCTTGAAAAAGACACAGGGTTCGTCTTTGAAGCTCTTTTAGAAGGGGGAAAATTCAGCTCTTGTTCTTTGTGCTAAAGCACACAGGGAACAGCCGCGATGTGACTGCAGGTACACCACTCCCTGAGTCACACACACAGAGAAACCGGCAAACCAAACGGGGCAAACAATGCTGTGAAAACAGCAGTTGAGAGCTGTATAATAGCTCGAGGCTCACTCTGAAGGCTCGCGGCTTCGCTGTAGGGTGCCTTAACACCAGCACTGCAAACAACGGCTCTTCAAAGGCTTGAGAAGTCACTCTCAGTCTAATAGCAGGAACACACAGGTTGGCTCCGAAGCGAAAGACAGAGTGCGATTGCATCCGCTTCCATATTTATACCCACCTGGAGGGGGCGGTGCGCATTATGCAAATATCGCACACCAATTCCATTGGCTTGTTTAGTTTCACTCAAAGCTGATAGGGCTCTCTGGCGATATCCCAATTCGTCGGTCACTACTGACATACGTCGAATGTGACCGACTGAAAGGGAATGACTGACATCTGATTGACAGCTGAGAGGTTAATCAAGTACCTAGAACCTTGCTAGGGTTTAGGTATTTCCATGTTTAAATGAAATTATATAAAACTACAGTCCGGCTTTCTGGCTGCAAAAATACTCGAGTGACTGAGTGGATTTGATTTTGGATAAAAAAATAAATAAAAAATTATATATATAGCTATATATATCAGTGTATATATATATATATATATATACAGTGCACAGCATAAATGAGTACACCCCCTCTGAAACTTCTGAAAGTCAGCAATTACTCAATTACTTAGAAGACATGTTAGGGTTCTTTAGAGATATAATGTTCCAGCAAGTCTGCTTAATCAATTACCAAAGAAGCATGTCAAAATTATTCAGGAAAATAAGATTTTCTTATCAAAGTGATAAAATGTTGTGAAGCAAAAATGAGTACACCCTCCTAAAAGTTAATAAATAAAACAAAATAAAAATTTTCTGGTCTAAGTTTAAGGCAATGTTTGATCAACAGGTAATGTTGAACCAGAACATTTAAAGAGAAGTAATTTCTTGACAATTAAAAGTGTTATATAGCCCACTGAATCATTCTCAGACTTAATGCTGACAACAATGGAACCACTTGGGAGAGAACTGTCAGAAGACTTATTTCTTAGCACAAAAGAGGGCAGTGGTACAAGAGGATTACCAAATCATTGTTTTAAGTGTGAAAATATAGCAAAAGTAACACAGAAATTCAAAAACAATGGACTTGTGACAAGGCCCCTGAAACGATCAGGCCTTCATTTTTAAGCTTTCATTTAGTGACAAGGGATTTTTTTGCTAGACAAAGAGCAGGAGAAATACGAGTGTCTCAGAGCCAGCAAAAAGCAATGAAAAGAGTGACTGTTTATCTCACAGAGTAAGATGCAGCTTGCAGAAATGACATGCATGGTTGTTGTTCTCACTGGAACTACCTACTGTAGCCAAAGCACAATAAAGTCAGTTAGCCATTTCCAAAGCCCATATTTACAAAATATAGATTCTGGGAATCAATACTCTGGTCTCATGAGACCAAATCAATCATTTTGGATCTAACAGCATCCAAAATGTTATGGTGTTGCTAGAGGAGGAGTACAGTGAGAAGTGCCTGGTTCCCACAGTAAAGTCCAGTGGTAGTAAAGCTCTTATATAGGGATGTATAAGTGCTGAAGGTGTGAGGGAGTTGTGCTTTATCAATGCTGTCATGAGTTCCCACACCACTGTGCAATTTAATACACAAACTTGAAACAGAAGATGTTACCCTTTCCTCATTCCCTGCATTGTTGGGCATTTTTTCAACATGACATTGAGGATATGCATTCTCCCAAGGTGAAAAACCTTCTGTGGACATGTATTGCACTCAATCTTAACACTCTTGAGCGCCTGTGGGGGATTCTGTAGAGACGAGTTGAGCAACACTCCTCATTAAAGATCAGGGCATTTGGAGCTCATCATCCAGGAGTTAAACAGGACAGATGTGACAATTTGTCATGAACTTGTACACTCTGTGCCAAGAACGGTCAGAATTTGTTATTGAATTATTGAATTATTTGTTATTGAATTATTCAAAATTATGAAGGGCATACTAAGTGCTAGAATATTATACATTTGTTGAATTAAATCTAGGGTGTACTCATTTCTGCAATCCTTAATTTAAACAAAATTGGCTAATTTACTTATTTTATGGCTTTTAATGACATATATTTCTCAGTTTTTATTATGTATATGTTTAATACATACATTCAACATGGGATTTAAGCTTACTAAAATTAAATGGATCAGAAGTAACCAATTGTCACATGTGGGTGCTATAAATAATTGCACAACAAAGAATCAGTCAAGAAGACAGTCTTCAATAACAAACTCTCAGGAAATTTGGCTTAGAGGTCATTCACCATAACTTTCACAGCTAAGCCACCAATAAACTACACTCTTGCTGTCACATCTTGCTATCAAGATACAACCATAAAAGCAGAATTCTGCCTGCAGAGTTTCTACCTGGTGTTTGTCCCATTTGGTGGATTTTTGGTTGGTGAGAGAAGGCCCCTAGACTTCACATCTATAGAGCACAATGAGATCTATGAGGAAGACTATTTTTAGCCAGATTCTGATTGGTATCTCAGTTTTGATACAGAACGCCCTCCATGCCGTGTCTCTGAAGACATCTACAGTTGACTTGTTGATGTTCTGTTGTTTTGCTGATATTTATACACAGGTAGTTTTGAGTATGTTCTAGGGACTTGTTATCTAGCTTGAAGCTATATTTGTGGTCTTGGTGGCTAGGTCGTTTTTGGAATATCATTATATTTATCTTTTTGAGGTTAATGACCAAACCCATGTAGTGCAGGAAGCCAAGACGCTGCTGTTGTTGGTGACAACACTAACATCTGCAAACAGCAAATGACTGCAGAGTCAACTCTGTGGAGATCTGTGTGTTTTTGATACACATTCACTGTAATCTTAATTGATGGATGATGATAATGATGATGATGTTGTGAGCCTATAAGCCTATTTTTTATTTATTTTTTTGACAAATCCCTAAATTCAAATGAATTGCATTTACACATGGGGTGGGGTGGGAGAAAACGCCCCCCTTAAGGACTGTCATTTTTTTCTGTGAAACAAGTTAAATGTGTCCAGACTAGCTACCATAGTTTTAGTGACAATGACATAAATTATAAACCAAGTATGAAAAATGCCCAGAGTTTTCATGTTATTAGATTTTTAACAAAAATTAAATTAAATTACCCCACAGGTAGGGTAAAATGCCCCCATGGGTGGGGTAAAATGCCCCCAGTCTGAAAAAGCTTTCTTTATACATTTACAGTAAAATCAGAGAACAGGCAATTTTAGCTTAAAATTAAAAAAGAATATTATCAATAATTATGATTTACAAAATTATAATATCTTATTTGAAAAATATTGTTAGCTGATGCTAACTGGCTAGCTAACTAGCTACCTGATGCTAACTTGAGGTAATTTTTAAATATAAAGTCCAAATATTTTTATTCAACCACCTAGTTAGATTACATTTGATTGAAAAACAAAGGATTTGATGTTCAGAACAGAGTAACTACAGTAATTATGATAGTGGGAAAGGGGTGTTTACCCCACGTGGCTGGGGATTTTTTGTCACTCTGAAAATAGAATTATATTTTCCTTAAATAACGCATACTCCTTATCTACAGGCCTTACTATTCTCATATAATATAGCCTATAACTGTGATGTTCTACAAAACAAGAAGCTTTAAAACACTTTTTTTCTTACTGCTGATAATTAGATAATTTACAGTGAAATCCGTTTTCTTTTAGGTACGTCACCAGTGTAAGCTTCACTGTAAATACCTCACTTTTGTCAATGTAATCCATAGTTGCAACAAAATATCTTGATTTGTTCATTTAGTGGTTATTTTGGGAATAACAGTAGGGGGGCGTTTCCCCCCACTCTACCTTAAATGTAGTTAGATTGGTTAAGAGAACGAATCATTCTCCTCTCTTTCTCGACTTTTCGTTCGTTTAACTCTGCCTAATTTACAAAAAATAAAGACTAAAAAAAGGTTAGTGATGAAAGAAGTAAAAATGTGTTTGCAAACCTATCCACCACCAGATGGCGTTAAGAGATTAGAATTAGTAATGTTATTACGCATTGCAAACTCACTCAACGAATCAGCGCCATCTATTGATTCACATTAGAACATCTGCTACTTCACATGTAAATCAATAGATGGCGCTGTTTCGCCAGCCCAAGTCCATGGTGGAGAATCAATGGGGTGGAGGAGAGAGGAGAGCGTTAGGAGAGCCCCGGGTCCACACATAACTGGATGCGGCAGCGGCATGTGGACGACAGACACACCGGAGACGTGTGCGGGTACTTCATGTTGACCGGTCCGGGCACTCACTGGAGCGCATGACCCGCCGTGATGGCCGGGGGACGCAGAGGACTAGTGGCCCCACAAAACACTTTTCTGGAAAATATTGTCCGACGGTCTAACGGTAAGACGCACCACCACATCCAAAGCAGCGCACATACACGAAAGAATCAGCGGTAGTGTCGCAGATAAAAGAAAGCAAGCAAAAACTTTTGGGCAAAAAACAAGAGACTTAGAAGAGACCTTTACATAAAGACAATGTACTTTTGACTATGTACTTTCATAAATACACACTAAAAAGTTAAACGTGTCTGTTCACGCGGGGGAAAAAAACATAATGCAGGTTAATTATGTAGCGAATACGTTTTACAATAACGTTAAATAGATAATTTATTCGTTTATTTTGTAAATTTACGAACAAACGTCAACCAAATAGTTATTTGAGTCCTATTTATTTTTAAAAAAAAATCTTATATAGGCTATAGAAATATAAAGATCTCACTTATATATAATGCATAATTTATTTGTAGGCTATTATAACAATTATAAAAATATTTAAAAAGACTAATTAATGGGCTGCAGGAAGATATTATTCTGTATTCTCTGCGTAACAGCATGTGCTGCCCTTTTCCCATTTGAGTTTTTTCATGCATCCTTCCATCAGCAAGCTTTTTGTGATGGAAAAACAACTTTAGGTTAAATTAATATTTAATAGAAATTAATATTTAAGAGTGCTGAAAGGTTGAAAACTGGCTGAGGATCTTCACCAGCACTATCACGTTTTTGCACCCTACTGTAAGGTCCTTAAAATAGAATCAAAAATCTTATTTATTGATGTTTATCCATCAGGACTGCTTTTCTTATTTATGAAGTTTCAGTATATGCAAAAACATGCATGTCCATTTAAAACTGACTGAACCTCAGCTGTCCACAAATGCCCAGCAGACACCTTCTCTGCCCCATCCACTTGAGCACTTAACCCTTAGTCCAGAGATCTCTGAGCTTGTATTCGGCTTTCAAAAGATTGAAAATATGTACTTCTCATTAAAATAGGACTTCTAAAAACACTGATGTCTGTATATGACCTGCTTGGTCATATAGGGGTTATATGGTCGTCTTGGAGAAGAACAGGAGGAAAAATTCCTTTACCTCTATGGTGTGTTTGTGTTATTTTAACTCTTTTTCTGTTTTCTTTAACTTCCAGTTTGGACATTATCACATAGACACACAGGTATAAACCTCGCTGAGCAGAATACTTGTGCTTTAACCTCTTCCATCCCTACATTATCTCTCTCCCTCTCTCTTTTGCTTTCTGTTTTTCCCTCCCTCCCTCTCTCTCTCTCTCTCCCCTTCTAGTTCCCATTCGACATTAAATATTGTTCTATACCAATTTCTGTTAATTTACAAACTGATAGTCTGAATTATATAATGATAAGCTTGATTAAACTCTTTTGTTGTTAAAGTGGTAAACAGTGCTGTTGATATTTAAAAGCTGCTTAGTTATGGTGAAAATAACCATGCAGATGTTGCTCCCTGGTCCTCATTCAGCGCTGACAGCACTTGCTGTAAAATAACAAATGTTGGCATGGAACGTGTTTTTTCTCCATAGTGGTGCGTGTGAGTCCACGTGTGCGTGTTTGTTTCAGTGTGGAGTGCACTCCCCGTGTTTATGCTCAGTAGAGAAGAACTGTGCTCTGTGGCAAATCCACCACCATGCTCTTAAGTGAATTGATATCATAGATCTGATTTATCCTTCACTTCAAATTCCGATGCTTGCCCTTTCATTTTCTGTTTGTAAGGGCATTTTACTCATCTCACATTTACCCTCCACAAGCATTAGCCATAGAAAGATGAAATGTTTGTCTGTGTTTCTGTAATGTGTGCAGTCAAAGTGAAAAATGTTGCCATCATGTTATGTCTGAATGAGGTGAAGGACGTATTTTATAATTAAAAAAAGAGCTGATTTCATGTTTTACTTTATTTTATTTCACAAAATATCTGAGTTCATTTTAGTGTTGATATACAGTGGGGGTCAAAATCTGAAATTCAAAATCAAATTTAAACCATAAAATAAACAAAGTTTTATGATTGTTTTTCTCATTTGAACAAAATATAAATGCTGTGAGGTAAAATTAATATGAAATATTTAAAAGTCTGAACTATTTCTATACTGTAAAAACATCTAAACTTTTTTTTTTGCAACTTTTATAATTTACATTAGACAAATCAGTTAGATAAACACAGTAAATTAAGTTTGGGTTACTAAAATCAAAAAAGATTTTAAAGTGTAGGTAATCAAACAAGCAAATTTGTGACAATGATCACATAAAATCCTTCATTTTTTGAACCCTACTGTAAGTAAATATGTCGATAAAGTCTGCTAGACTGATGAAAGTCATGATACTGTTTATAGTCTTCATATTACGAAGGGCAACGCTTACAGTCAATTTCTTGCTTTTAAATACTGTAAAGGTCTTCACTGGCTCTTATTTGTGACTGACTAGATGTTTTTAATTCCCTTATATCGGATTACAAGTTGTATAGTGTTACCGTGAGCTTGCTCAAGCTTTGAGATACATTTGTTAAAAGTGCTACTGGCTTACTCAGCAGCCGCTAAATCACTACTGTCAGCTAATCAGCTTGATAGCCTGCTTAACACGCTAGCTACTAACACACTACCATTGACAGACATCAGGAAAGGTTAAAGCAAGGTTACAGAGATGGAGCCCACTACAGAGGACCCTGGCACAGAAAGTTTTCTACACAGACTTTTGGAAACTACACTCAGAATTAAAAGTTGGCGTTTAATTGGGAATGACGGCGGCAATAGCCCTGATTAGCAGAAACTGGCTCTGCAAAGGCTCCCGTTGTGCATTTGGACAATGAAAAGACATAAAAGAGACATAGCAGAGTGTTTGAAAGTTTTGTAAAGATACAGAGGGTATCAGACTGTGTGTTTTAAGCCACTTTCTCACAGTGTTATGGGTATCAGAGAATTTAGGTTTGTTCAGACAGAATTTTGGTGCTATTTACACTACCGTTCAAAAGTTTGGGGTAAGATTTTAAAAATGTCTTTAAAAGAAGTACTCAACAAGCTTGCATTTATTTGATCCAAAATACAGTAAATATTATTACAATATAAAATAATTGTTTTCTATTTTAATATATTTTAAAATTTATTCCTATGATGGGCAAAGCTGAATTTTCAGTCTTCAGTGTCACATGATCCTTCAGAAATCATTCTAATATTCTGATTTAGTGCTCAAGAAACATTTCTTATTATTATCAATGTTAAAAATGTGCAAACCATGATACTTTTTCTGGATTCTTTGATGAAAAGAAAGTTAAAAAACAGCATTTATCTGAAATAGAAAACTTTTGTAACATTTTGTAACATGTTTGCTGTCACTTTAATAAAAAAAAAATCTTACTAAAACTTTTGAACAATAGTGTAAAACATAAGCTAGTTCATAACTGTACTGGCCAAAAGACACCCAGGACGGGGGCACTGTGTATGATAAAACATATCTATTTATTTTGATGAGATATATAGGACAAGTGTTTAAAAACTGATGTAACAATGGAAGTTTAGGTGGAATATACATCTCATGTACTTGCTTATAAGTGTCTCATACAAAAGTTTTGATGCTATAACCCCGCAAACTTTGACAAATTCAGCAGTTAGATACTTCTTGACCTGCCTATGCACTTTGACTTCCATAAATTACAGGGAAGTCAGTCAATCATATTTAAACACAATGTTTTTAGGCAGATCTTTGAAATTTTCTATGCACTATTGATCACAAAAGTCTATTGGTGGTTTGTGGGCTGTTTGAGGCTGAGACTACCATATATGTTGCTTTCTGTTCAGCTTAACAAGCAAAAAACCTATAAGGCAGGGAACTGTATGTGAACTAGTATTATGAGGCAGTGGTTTATGTGTTAAAGCAACACTGCTGTTTATAAGGCATAGACCAATAAAAAATAAGCTGAAATGCTGTGTTGTCATAAACATGTCAGATCAGTGGCTTTCGGCTGCCGTGACAGTGTCCACCCATCCTGCCTCATGTGACATTACCATAGCGACTGACCTCTTGCTTTCTTACCGTTGACCTTGTGCCTGGTTCCTCTCACCTGCTTTCTCCCCATATCCTCCTGTGCTCTTTCCACAGACACAAACTTTGTGCTGGGGAATGCCCAGATAGTAGACTGGCCCATCGTTTACAGTAATGATGGCTTTTGTAAGCTGTCCGGCTACCACCGTGCTGAGGTCATGCAGAAAAGCAGCACTTGCAGGTATTAGACTTCATGTAGAGGTTAATGTTGGTTTTTATGTACTAGTTTTTATATTACATCATATTGATTATATTTTCTCTATAAAAGAGAGGAAGGTAGAGACAGTTCTTGTGGGATTGCACTTGAATTTGAAGATTTACAGTATACATACAATTTACCATTTATAGTAGTATTGGATAACACAATGTACAAGATAGTAGAATACTGTTTGTAATGAAGTATGCTTACAATACAACCAGTATACGTACAGTACAATATTGTATTACAATATGCAATACAATACAGTACAGTATAGAGTACAACACTACACCCTGTGTGGAAAATGGGGATGTAAGAGTACAAAATAATTAAATAATAATAAATATTTTTCAGCAGAAAAGAAAGAAATTAATACTTTTTTTCAGCAAGAATGCATTAAATTGATCAAAAGTGATAGGAAAGACATTTATAATGTTACAAAAGATTTCTATTTCAAATGAATGCTGTTCTTTTGAAACAATCCAGAAAAAACATCACAGTTTCCACCAAGAATCAAAAATCATAATAATAAAACTGATAATAATAAGAAATATTTCTTGAGCACCAAATGATTTCCAGCATATTAGAATGATTTCTGAAGGATCATGTGACACTGAAGACTGGAGTAATGATGCTGAAAATTCAGCTTTGCCATCATTACATTTTAAAATATATTCAAATACAAAACAGTACTAATATTTCACAATATTACTGTTTTTACTCTATTTTTTGCTCAAATAAAAGCAACCGTGGCTTGGTGAGCATCAGAGACTATCATAAACATTACAAAATCTTACTGACTCCGAAAAAGACAGCCTAATAATATATAAATGAACTTGTAAGTATGTATTCTGTTACATAAGCCATATACAATTTTACCAAGTTTGCTATGTTGCAGGTGCTAAATGTCAGAAATAGAATTGTATCTGTGAAATTGGCTGTCTTCTGGAGGGTTGTAGTTTAGTTATTGAGCCAGCAAGCTTTGAACTCTGACTTTTCCCTGATATGCCAAACACAAGACAAGCTCATTAGAGTCACAGTTCCAGATGCCTCAAAGAGAAATACATTTCTAGAGTATCTTGAATATATTCCTCTCTCTCTCTGCCTTTCCCATCACAGTAAAGCAAAGCTGAACTTGTTTTCAGTAAACTTTTGATTTTATCTGCCCATCATGACCCAACAGATCAATTAAAAGGTTAGTTCACTCAAAAATGAAAATTCTGTCATTTAATACTCATGCTTGTGTTGTTCCATATCCGTAAGACCTTGGTTCATCTTCGAAACACAAATGAAGATCTTTTTGATGAAGTCTGAGAGCTTTCTGTCCCTCTATAGAGATCCAACGCAACTACCACTTTCAAGGTCCAGAAAGATAGGAATGACATCATTAAAGTTCTCCATGTGACTCCAGTGGTTTAACCTCAATTTTATGAAGCAACGCGGTTGCTTTTTTTTTTTGCGCAAAAAAATAACTAACCACTTTACTTACAAAATATTGATCTGCAACACGCGTTCACGAGATCATCACAACGCATGCGTTTTTGTGTTCACGAGAGAGCCGACATTGTTGCGTGAACACGCTTTGGATAATATTATTTTGTAAATAAAGTGGTAAATTATGTTTTTTTTTTGTACAAACAAAGCACTCACGTTGCTTCATAAAATTGAGTTTAAGCCACTGGAGTCACATGGAGTACTTTAATGATGTCTTTCATTTATGGACCTTGGAATGGTATTTGTGTTGGATCTCTATAGAGGGACAGAAACCTCTCAGACTTCATCAAAAAGATCTTAATTTATGTTCCGAAGATGAACGAAGGTCTTATGGATGTGGAACGACATGAGGGTGAGTAATAAATGACAGAATTTTTGTTTTTGGGTGAACTATCCCTTTAAGCAACAGAACAGACCCACCCATTTGAAAATTAAAAAGAAGGTAAAAATGAATGTTTGACCATTTACTCTCAGGTTGTTCCAAACCCATGTGACTTTCTTTCTTCTGTGGACAACAAAATGAGAAATTTAGTCCATCTGACCATATGTTGTCAATGATTCTCTCGTTTTTGTCACTTTTGAGTTTACTATACTCAAATAGTACTCAAAATACTCAAAAGTTTGACGACCCCTGGTTCTCCTTTTGTGTTCCACAAAAGAAACAAAGAAAAATGGATTTGGAATGACATGAGTAAATGATTACAGTATTTTAATTTTTAGGTGAACTTTTACAATAGTCACACAGCATTCTCAAAAACTGTATGAAAACTCTTGATTGTGATTTACATTTGTTTTCTCTCTCAGCTTCATGTATGGAGAGCTCACAGATAAGGACACGTCTGAAAAAGTTCGGCTGACTTTCGAGAACTATGAGATGAACTCATTTGAGATCTTGATGTACAAGAAAAACCGTGAGCATTGCGCACATACAGATTCATACACACACAAACATATGCACACACAACTGAGCTGTGAGAACTGGGAGCAGGAACACAGCAATCCTGGTGCATAAATTTGTTATGCTAATATCTTCATGAATATGCATAAAGGTGTTAAACAGAGCCAAGACGGTTTTTACTTCAATAGAAAAATAACTTTTTTTTCTGATATGTTATCTGTCACACAATTACGGCATGTTTAAATGTACATGGGTGTGTTTTTCCAGGAACGCCGGTATGGTTTTTTGTGAAAATAGCACCTATACGAAACGAACAGGAGAAGGTTGTGCTCTTCCTGTGTACGTTTAGTGACATCACAGCATTCAAACAGCCAATCGAAGATGACTCCTCGAAAGGTACGTGTTGTTCATATGTATTTTGTGTGTTTATCAGTGCATTTGCGAGTGAATGTTAACTATGTGTAATATCTGTGTTCAGGCTGGGGGAAGTTTGCTCGTCTGACCAGGGCTCTGACCAGCAGTAGGGGCGTCCTGCAGCAACTGCAGCCCACCGTACATAAAGGAGAGAATGTACATAAGCACTCGCGCCTTGCAGAGGTACATCTGTGTGCACACCAGACCGATATATTTCATTTTACGCCTGTGAGTGATTCTGGTGTGTGTCAGCATGTGTTTGCATCCATCCGTGTCAAAGATCAAACTAACACTAGAATGGCTATCCTCTCACAGTGTGTGTTTCCAGTACACAAATTCCTCCTGCAGGGAGATTAATAAGATATGTGGGGTGTTTTTGAATAGTTTACAAACCAGGGTCAGGAATTAACAGTACCTTGCGGCCAAAATGCCACCAAATGTGATGAAAAACCCAAAAGTTTCAATTCTAGACCTAATTCTATTCTAGGCTTAGCTTATTATACCAGTATCACATAAAAGCTGTCATGCAATGGAGCTGCCAGATTAGTTCTGTTTTAGTTATGCAATCCATGGTGACAGTAGACAATAAATAAACAATATAATGAGCAATTTAAAATGACTATATAATCTGCTACAGCCAATTATTTTCAGTAAACTAGTAAAAGGAGAACAGTCTAGTGTATTGGCAGCTTGAATTAATAAATGTATGAATGAAATATGAATATGAATGGATATGAATGAAAAATATTGATTTGATTTTAAGTAAATTATTTTATTATGTTAACTGTAGAGATTGCAGAGAGACTGAAAATGAGCTACGTAACATAATATTGGTTTCCTGTTACTGGTCAGTAATATAGTGTTGCCTTTGACAACAGTCATTATTCAGGAATATTTCACAGCTGAATGCCATGATTGACCAATCAGAATCAAGTATTCCAGAGAGCCATGTACTAATAAATTATAGCAGAAATGTAAATGATTGTTCATTTTGAATGAAAGTCATTTTAGGGTTAGAGAAGTAAAAATAAATCCTTAAAGGGCTAGTTCAATCAAAAATGAAAATTCTGTCATCAATTATTCACCCTCATGTCGTTCCACACCCGTAAGACCTTCGTTCATCTTCTGAATACAAATTAAGATATTTTTGATTAAATCTGATGGCTCAGTGAGGCTTCTATTGCCAGCAAGTTAATTTACACTTTCAGTGCCCAGAAAGGTACTTAAAACATATTTAAAATAGTTAATTCAGTGGTTCAACCTTAATATTATAAAGCGACGAGAATACTTTTGTGTGCCAAAAAAACAAAATAACGACTTTTCAACAATATCTAGTGATGGCCGATTTCAAAATACTGCTTCGAATCTTCAGTGATTCGGAGCACCAAAGTCACGTGATTTCAGCAGTTTGGCAGTTTGGCACGCGATCCGAACCGCTAATTCGAAACAAAAGATTCGAAGCAGTGTTTTGAAATCGGCCATCACTAGATATTGTTGAAAAGTCGTTATTTTGTTTTTTTGGCGCACAAAAAGTATTTTCGTCACTTTATAATATTAAGGTAGAACCACTGAACTCACATGAACTGTTTTAAATATGTTTTTAGTACCTTTCTGGGCACTGAAAGTGTAAATTAATTTGCTGGCAATAGAGGGCTCACTGAGCCATCGGATTTCATCAAAAATATCTTAATTTGTGTTCCGAAGATGAAGGAAGGTCTTACAGGTGTAGAATGACATGAGGGTGAGTAATAAATGACATTATTTTCATTTTTGGGTGAACTAACCCTTTAAGGTATCAATTTTTTATAATGTATGTTTCCATTTCTATGTAAACATACATTTATTCTAACAAGGTTTATACAAAATTTCCATTAAAAATCCATTTTAGTCAGTGACAAGGCTTCTGTTAAACTGATGAGATGATTTACAGGATGTGATTTTTCTTAGAGGTGAGTCCCCTGTACGGGGCATTACAGCCGAGACGAGTCATTTCGCTTCCTCTCTGCTCAGATAAATGACCATCCACTGCCTCTCTCTCTCTCATGCAGGTTCTCCAGCTGGGCTCAGATATCCTCCCGCAGTACAAACAAGAGACGCCCAAGACCCCCCCTCACATCATCCTGCACTACTGTGCCTTTAAGACCACCTGGGACTGGGTCATCCTCATTCTCACCTTCTACACCGCAATCATGGTCCCCTACAATGTCTCATTCAAAACCAAGCAGAACAACGTCACCTGGCTAGTTGTGGACAGCATTGTGGATGTGATCTTTCTGGTGGATATTGTACTAAATTTCCACACAACGTTCGTGGGCCCAGCCGGGGAAGTGATATCAGACCCAAAACTAATTCGCATGAATTACTTGAAAACCTGGTTTGTGATTGACTTGTTGTCCTGCCTGCCTTATGATGTCATCAATGCCTTTGAGAACGTGGATGAGGTCAGTACTACAAATTTATTTACATATACACACACAAACGTGGAAAAGGATTAATCGGTGATTGGATTGATGTCTGTGTGATGAGTTATGGCATTGTTTTTGCTCTGGTTCTCCAGTATGCTGAAGTACTTGTTTCTCACAATGTTTAAAGCAAGAAGATATATATATATATATATAGGAAATGGTTAAATAAAGCAACATAATTTTACAGGAAGAAACATGTACTTTATGTAAGATATGTCAGGTCAAGGAGTTTGCAAGTAAAATAGTTTTTGAATATTAAAAAAATAGTTAAGGTGAAATGCATCAATTTTGCTCTGTTAGTGCCACTTAGTGTCCCAGCATCACAGTGCAATTTAAAAAATAATGACTGTCTGCAAACAGGTTTTGCCCCCTTTCTGCCATTGGTCAGACAAACAGAACTAATGATTATAGAGTACTTCAAGGGTGACTTATTTTTTTTGTAGGCCAACCTGGAAGTTAGCATTACCCTGGTTCCCTGAACAAAAAGGAAAATGGATGTTGCAGAAAATAAGCTCTGTGACCAACAAAACTTTATGATCATTTTGTTCATGAAGGTAATCTTCACAAATGAACAAAACATTTATTAATTATGAAACCTAAATACAATAGCCAGAGGTAAAAAGCGAAGAATTACAACACGGTCGCATGAGTTAAATGTTACCATCACTAAGCGCCTGAGAACTCTTTCAATATTTATTTAAAATCTACAAGTTGAATGAGTTTTCCTCTGTACCTCTGTAGTCTCATTTAGCCACTTGTTAGCAACTTTTAATTAGAGTAAAATGTGAAAATATCCTTAGCTTGTATTAACCAGACTTTATTTCAGGCATTTAACCAAAAGCCACTTCACAAAACCCAATGACTTTAGGACAGTGGAACCAGAAGTGCAAAAATGCTAACTAATTTCTGGGTTTTAGGACTCATTCGTGCAGACACACTATTGGTGTGTTGGGCTGGTCAGGACGCTCGAACACAAACAAACAGCAATTCATTGATAGCGCCAGTGTTGATGCTTTTTCGAGTAAATGGAGAACATTGTCCCGTGTGGGCCTGGTAATAGGCATGAATAATGCCCCTAAGACAGGAAAAACTGAAGAAAAGCATTGGGCTATCTTGCAGTCTCTTATTACAGAGAAAATAGCCAGCATTGATGTTACAACTCAATAATCTAGGGGAGATCTTAATAAGTTGCTAATAAGTCCCCTTGTTTAGATTTTATTTGAAATGCATTAAAAGGGAATGACGGAAACAAATTAACAAAACTACAGTATATCCATTATCCAAAAGTACTCTTTTGAGATGAGACTCGCAACATGCTTTTTTCTATATTTACCTCAAAACACCTGCTCAGAATAGCTACTAAACCTGTGTATATCTTGCCAACTGGTGGTATAACAGCCCTGCAACATTAAACTAATCATTTTGTCTGAGTACTTTGTGTGAGGGATAGTATTTGAGCTTGTAATGGAGCAAATCTTTGGTGCTAATTAATATTGATTGGGACGCGTGAGAGCGGAGCACACAAACCCTTTCATTGATCTCGCACTAAGATTTCTTTTTCCTGCTATCATATTTACAGTTTGAATTTTTTTAAAAACATTTGAGTGCTTTTGAGTAGAAGGTGGATCTTTATTGGTGTGCCTCTCTCACTTTAATTCTCTCGCTTGCTGAATATGGGTAATAGTATGGTAAAGTTGAGGACTGAATCGATGGTTCGTGATTCGCTGTGCTGGTGAGGTTGGAGTTGGTGTACTGGGATGAAGCTTTTGCTCTGGATCAATCTCTGGCCGTATAATGATTTAGAGCTGTCTGACTGCATTTAATTGAACTCACAATCAATTTCCGGTACTGCAAAGAGGATGAGTGCAATCTCTCTGCCTGAATCATGTTAACTGTCGTCACACCCCACACCTGCATTCCACAGCATTCAACAATTATTTGTACTTAAAGGGATAGTTCAAATTGAAAATTGTGTAAGTCGGCATGAAATGAAAACTCCCCATCTATTTTCTAAATGCATGTTATAGATCTAATTCTGAGCAATTGAGAGCAACGTCCATATCTAAAATATCAATATCAAATCAAAAATTGATGCTCAGAACTAAGTCCCCGCCCAACATCTGTTACACTTGGATATACGGCACAATACAGAAGATCCAATACAGAAGATCCGTCACTATTCAATTCACCCTTCCCCGGGAGTTTGATTGACAACCAATCATAACGCCGAATCTGCCATTTTGTCCGACAAAGCAGTCAGGGGAGTTAGTAGATTTACGTCGGTGGACTTGAACTTGAAAAATGGTGTGTACTGACATGTTTCCGCGGTTGAAACAACATTACTTCTGATGTTCATTTGATGCTATAAATGAATTAGTAGGAATAGATGATCGGTTCACGAGCCGCTTGAACTGAGGCGCTACAGCGATCTGTCACGACACATTAAAGAGCCACAAAATGGTATTTATTGTTTAAATTTATTTAAAAATGACAAAATTTGAAATGTGAGACTTTGTTTCATATCAAAAGTAACCTGCTCTGTCTTCTCTGTGACACGTTGTCAGTGTCCTCTTTGCTCCGCGACGTAGCAACAGTAACTAAAGGGTGCGGGTCTTTGCAAACGGTCATTTCGGCTTTAGTTTGTTCCAAACTTGTATATCTTCAAACAACTCTGGAACAAAGAAGATATTTTGAAAAAAAAAAAAAAACAGTGAAAGTCAGTGGTGTTTCAGTGTTGCTTTGGAGCACACTGACTTTAATTTTAAGGATAAAACAGTTAAAATAGTTTGAAAAGAAATTATTTCAGGTTTGGAATGACATGAGGGTACATAAATGATAAGAGAATTTTCATTTTTGGGTGAACAATCACTTAAAAAAAAAATGTAAAATACATATGTATTTGCTGTGATTCTCTAGGAACACACACACAAAACTCACATACACACACAATCTAACTCAAGTTACAAATGAATATGATACCAGCACATTCACCCACTCAGACGCTCTTCCCTCCCACTTCCACTGTGTTGCACACACACACACATACGCAGGATCCGAGCTTTCATCTTGCCCCTGGGCATATGGCTTTTCAGAGGGGCTGTCAGCACCAGTTTACCGTGATCAGCTACATCAAGCTCATCAGATCTGTCTACGCATGCTGCCGGGCTTTGAGCTCAGCAGAACCAGCCCAAAGAACAGAGCACAACCATAAATAACGGCATCCTTAGAGAGTTATGCAACACAAGGCGAATTAGATCCCAAGGTGACGACTTTCTGATGGAAAATAATGCACGCTGTCTGGTATTTGCTTTCTGACTGATTTGTATTGAAACAGCGTAGGAAACAGCTGGTAAACTGAAGTTCACACTGAGGTGAACCATAACAGACACTTTAGTTAATTTACATTTAGAAAGCATTCGAAGAAACGACCAATACAGCTTTTGAATATATTTTCTTTAGTGGAAAGCTGTTTGCAAAGAGTGTTCAAAGAGAAGAAATGGCTAGATTTCAATTTGTACTATCCATATTACAGTGCAAGGCTAGGGTTATGCACATCCTCCTGAAGTTCCTACTTATGAGTTCAGAAATTGTAATTATGACATGATGTGCGTTCAAATGATTTGGATTAGGATAAAATAGGCACATTGGACAGTTTTTTTTTAGTTGCAGTTTTTTAATAGTTTTCATTACTTGACAAAGATAAGAAAAATTGAGTTTTCAGAATTCTTTGATCAACTGAAAGCTCAAAAGAACAGAATTTATTAAACAGATTTTTTTTGTTACAATATAACTCTTTACTTTCACCGCAGATCAATATAATGCATAGGCGTAATTTGTGGGTGGAACGGATAGGACATGTCCCCAACACTTTTTGCCAGGGTCGATAATGTCCTCACCACTTTTTGAAACATCTTGTGGCATCTGGCGCTGGGATGTGTTGTTTTTGAAATCATGTTGAGTGCTCATTGTCGCTGTTATCAGTGGCGCAACAGTGTTCTCTTGGCGCTTGTGCACACTGCTCAGTCTTTACATGGATGAGCGCTTCAATTTATCAAATTGCGGCTGGAGACTCTATTCGTTCAGGTAAAATCACAAAACAAAATGCACATAAACGGGTCCCTGCTCTTGATATACAATCACTGATAAACATCTTTGGTTTTAATGAGAGAAAAATACAATACATTACACGAGGGCGGATTAGAACCCAGAACCTCTGGCACGCTGAACAAAAATTCTACCCCTAGTCCATCAGGACAATCTAATATCAAGTGCGAATTTATATATTTATTGTTTAATGTAAATACTCTCAAGACTAATAATATATTGTATTATAGTAGATGTAAGGACGAAAACTATCATATTAAACATGAGGTCTATGTCAATAAATTTTGTGCATTTATTATTGTAATAATAAAATTACAATACACCCCCCCTCACCACACACATTCCTGTCCCACCCACTTTTTAAAACAAAGTTACGCCACTGATATAATGCATCCTGCTGAATAAAATAATTAATTTCTTTCTTTCAAAAAAGAAAACTCTAAACTTTTGAATGTTATGCTGTGTTCTATTTGCTTCGGAAGTCAGATGTCGGTGTTGGGAATGACGTCACATCCGAGTTGACCACGTTCCAAGACAAAAGTCTGGAAAACCATGATGGACGTGTCCAGGCAAATCTTTGTTGTGCTTGCTCTTTTGGAATACAAATGTTATTTAGAACAGATAATGCCTATTTTATTGAGACACAGACAAACAGAAGTGCTAATAAACAATATATTACTACTGTTTCACTACTGTTGACATGCTGAGCAGCCATTTTGGATTCTATTGTGTGTTGTTGCGGTTCCTCCGAGTTGGAACTCCGACTTGAGGTGCATTCCAGTTAAAAGTTCCAACTGGGAACTCAGAATTTCCAACGTCCGAGTACAGATGGAATGCAACAGTAATGTGTGTTTTTTAGTGTTCTTGTGCTGCTACAGGGAATGATTGGATACTTAGTTTTGTCACACAAGCCTGGCTGTCACCTCTTAAAATGCCTCAATGAGCCGCATTGTCTTCCAAGCTTTATCACTAT